>NC_134487.1:94953645-95195984 GCF_040206685.1 Ascaphus truei | reverse complement strand
GGGAAAAAATTTTTTTAGCGCGCAACTTTTACTTTACTTTTTTCTTGTTAATACAAAAACATTACAATGCAATCTGTTTATTTTAATATTTTCAACAAAAGACAAAGATACCTAATGCTACATCCTATGTGACAAAAGACCTGGGGGGGGATTACGTATAGGACTGGGGGTGTTCCCTATCTGTCTTCTGGGTTAGGGGGGATTCTGATATCTCCTGTGTTAAGCTTGACAGTCAGATCTGGAAGAAACCTGTATAGGTTATTTCGGTGTAGGTATAAGGCAGTTAAGGCAATACAGAGAGAGTGTGGGTGGAAGAGAGAGACAGAGAGAGAGTGGGTATGGGGGTAGGTGGGTGATGGGGTGGGTGACTGACTCATGGGTGGATGGGTGATTGACTGACACTTGGAAGCGTGTCCGGAGTGTGGTAGTTTGCGTAGACATGCCAGGAGACTTAGTAAGGGTATCAGAGGTACCTGCCGGATCCGGAGTTAGAAGGCTCGTAGTCGGTGCCGAAGCCGAGGGTTGAGGAAGAGAGAGAGGTCAGGGAGGTCGAAGGTCAAGCCGAGATCGAGGGACGAGAGAAGCAGCGTAGTGATGAGGAAGCCAGGGTCAAGAGCCAGGAGAAGAGTCATAAACCAAGCCGATTCAAAACCTGAGAAGCACAATAACAAGCAAGAGGTTATTCACACCAGGTAAGCAGAAGCTATGCAGAGCAATGATTCCAGGAAGGACTGGGTAATAAAGGTGGGAGAGCCAATCAGAGAGGTAGGTGGAGCAAAGGTATGCCATGGAGCATAAGCTGATAGGTGCAAACTGTGATCCTGAAGCGGCATCAGCTGTAAAGCAGGGGGGCGTGAGTACTGCTGGAGCGAGTGCTGGGGGCGTGACGGAGCTGCCTGTGCAGTGAATAAATTATAGGGAGAGGAAGGGAGAGCAGAGGCAGTCCCAGGCAGAGGTAAGGAGGGGTTATGAGAGCCCTGCTTTCTTAAACTCTCTCTCTCTCTCTCTCTCTCTCTCTCTCTCTCTCTCTCTCTCTCTCTCTCTCTCTCTCCTCTCTCTCACTCTCTCTCTCTGACTCTCTCTGACTCTCTCTCTCTCTGACTCTCTCTCTCTCTCTCTCTGACTCTCTCTCTCTCTGACGGTGGGTGACTGACACTTGGGTGGGTGACTGGGTGACACTTGGGTGATTGACAGATGGGTGGGTGTCTGTATTCATTCACAGACACACACACACACACTCCCTCTCAAACACTCTCCCTCTCTCTAACTCGCTCCCTCTCTCTGGCTCTCTCTCTGACTCTCTCTCTCCCTGACTCTCGCTCTCTCTTACTCTCTCTCTCCCTCTCTTTGACTCTCTCTGCTCTCTCTCTGACTCTCTCTCTCTGACTTTCTCTGTCTCTGGCTCTCTCTGGCTCTCTCTTTCTCTCTCTCTTTCTCTCTCTCTCTGACCCTCTCTCTCTCTCTAACTCTCTGACTCCCTCTCTCTCTCTGACTCTCTCTCTCTGACTCTCTCTCTCTCTGACTCTCTCTCTCTGACTTTCTCTCTCTCTGACTCTCTCTCTCTGACTCTCTCTCTCTTTCTGACTCTCTCTGACTCTATCTCTGACTCTCTATCTCTGACTCTCTCTCATACACTCTCTCTCCCTGACACTCTCTCTCTCTCTCAGACACTCACTTTCTCTCTCAGACACTCGCTCTCTCTCTCTCATACTCTTTCTCTCTCAGACACTCTCTCTCTCAAACACACTCTCTCTCAGACACCCTCTTTCTCTAACTCTCTCTCTCTCTAACTCACTCTCTCTCTCTGACACTCTCTCCCTCAGACACTCTCTCTCTGACACTCCTCTCTGACACTCTCTCTCACTGACACTCTCTCTCTCTCTGACACTCTCTCTCTCTCTGACACTCTCTCTCTCTGACACTCTGTCTCTCTGAGGACACTCTCTCTGACACTCTCTCTCTCTCTCACTCTCTCTCTCTCTCTCTCTTCTGACACTCTCTCCCTCAGACACTCTCTCTCTGACACACTCTCTCTCTGACACTCTCTCTCACTGACACTCTCTCTCTCTGAAACTGTCTCTCTCTGACACTCTCTCTCTCTGACACTCTGTCTCTCTCAGACACTCTCTTTGACACTCACTCTCACTCTCTCTCTCTCTCTCTGACACTCTCTCTCTCTCTGACACTCTCTCTCTCTGACACTCTCTCTCTCTGACACTCTCTCTCAGACACTCTCTCAAGACAGTCTCTCTCTCTCTCAGACACTCTTTCTCTCTCAGACACTCTCTCTCTCAGACTCTCTCTCTCAGACACTCTCTCTCAGACACTCTCTCAAAGACAGTCTCTCTCTCTCTCAGACACACTCTCTCTCTCAGACACTCTTTCTCTTTCAGACACTGTCACAATCCTGCTCCTGCATTGAACAGAAACAACAAAATAACAGAGCACAGAAATGGCATTGTCAATGTTGCCAATGCCCCTCTCCATCACCTCCATTCTCTCCAAAATTTGATCCATCTTTGCCTCCATTCTTTCCCTGTATTGCTGTGTTGTGTTGCAAATTCTCAGAACATCCAGGGGGAGCATATGGAGGAATGAGAAAACAAAACAAGATACACAAATATAAGTGCAGACGTAATGCAGTGGGTGGATAAATATAGCAGTGTCTTGGCTCATATAGCTATTCTACTCACAGGACTAAAGAGTAAATATAAGCAGTTGGCAAATTGGGTTGCCACCCTTGCAGGTATCTAGGCACCGGACCCCCTATCGATATTCCGTCAGCAAGTGCCACATGTATAAAGAGAGAGAAAACTACATAGTGCGATCAATATGTAAACTTTATATAAAAAATGTATGGGTAAAAAATGCGCACTTACAATGTGCTAATAGAATAAAAGCATTTATCACAAATTGTGAATAGGAGATGTCCCGAGCAGCTCACCGCCTCCCTTAGGTCATCAGGCTGGCTGCCACGGCTCTGTATCCTGGATCGGAGCCTCCCTCTATGCGCCCGTCTGATCCTCTGACGTCACAGAATATCTTGTTTTGTTTTCTCATTCCTCCATATGCTCCCCCTGGATGTTCTGAGATACTTCTAAACTTTGGAACCCGTGAAACAGGTCCCACCAGTGAGGTTTGAGCTGGGGGTTTGGTCATCACATTTATTTTTTCATCATTTTTATTAATATTATTTATTTCATCCCTTATTAAGCTGTTCGCGCCTTTTTGTTCACCTGTTTACACAACTACGTGTTGCAAATTCTTCCATAGTCACTTAAAGATTCCAGTATGTGACCTACGGAGATCAGGCTAACAAAAGTTGTGAGGGTGGAATAGTGTTCTCTCTCTAAGAGGCAGTGTGATCGGAGGGAGACATCGGTGGGACAGGGGAAGTCTTGTTCTGCTTCAGTTGTCAGAGGGCCTTCTGGTTGTGCATCAGTGTTGCAGGGTATGTTTGGTTTGGCTTCTTTTGTCAGAAGTCTGTCTGGTTCGACTTCTATTGTCAAAGGTATGTCTGGTTGTGCATTGGTGTGGCAGGGGATGTCTTGTTCGTGTTCTGTTGTCAGAGCGCCGTCTTCTGGTTGTGCATCAGTGTTGCAGGGTACGTCTGGTTTGGCTTCTTTTGTCAGAGGTCTGTCTGGTTCGACTTCTATTGTCAAAGGTATGTCTGGTTGTGTATCAGTGTGGCAAGGGATGTCTTGTTTGGCTTCTGTTTACAGAGGGCCGTATGGTTGTGCATCAGTGCGGCAGGGGACGTCTGGTTCTGCTTCTGTTTTCAGGTGGGCAGCTGGGTGTGCATAGGTGGTGCTGGGGACTTCTTGTTCATTTTCAGCTTGGGTAGACCGAGGGTCGCCTGGTTCTGCAACGTTCGCTTGAATACATTCAATGTCCTTATTTATGATGGTTCCAATTTTCTTCCTGCAAAAGCCCGTCCAGGATGTTTTGCCTTGGGAACTTTTAGTGCCTTTTCTTTAGGCACCGTAGGCTTTCTCTCATAAACACCTGGGGTTTATTTTTTTTGTTACCTACCTTTGGCACGTAGACAACTGCTGTATTTCTCTTTCTATTCTCAGGGACAGCAGCAGTTAGCCGCTTGTAGCGTGTGTATAATTGGGACTGATCCATGTCAGAAAATTAAGCACAATACAGTATCTGGACAGAAAGCAGTTGTTTCAGAGACAGATCAGCCATTGTGGAGGAGATCCATTTTGGTTGACCTTTTATGCACTATTTCCCAGACCTGATGGTACAGGTGTTAAAAGAGAGTGTAAACATTAACGTTACATGACAAATGCTGTGCATACTTTACTGTACGTTCACTGTGCTTCGTTTAATTTCTTTTAAAAAGCAGCAATGCCCAGAACAGTTATTTCAAAGGAGATGAGCATGAGAATACGGCAGATGTAGCTGAAAGGACAACAAATAAGCTATATCCAAAATCTGAGGTTGTGTAATCGGGTGCTTTTCAACAGTTTAAGTGAATAATAATATACGTGACTCAATATCTAAAGTGCCAGTGCACACACTATTGATAAAGTGAATCAAATGATAAAAGTGAACCAAGTGAACAATTAATATAAGAATAATGATTGCATAAATCGTGATATATATATATATATATATAATCAAAAAATAAATAGATGATACCGTTCTGTGGCTAATGAAATGCTTTTATTTGTGCGAGCTTTCAAGATACACTGATCTCTTCTTCCAGCGATGTTACAATGAATGAAGCAAGCAAAAGGTATACTTAAAAACAGTGCACATGATGAGGTACATGACATTGCTGGAGGAACAGGTGAACCTTCCTCTGATTTTGTATTCCCGATTCCTGTGTGGTAATTGTATTGTGTCCGCTGTGTAGAGCATTGCGCAGGTTTGGCATTTTGGGTCCTGGCATGGTTTCGTCCCGTATTCAGTTGTACTGCTGAATACTTTACTCCTCACCATAATATTCTTGAGATTATGGGGTTGTCTGTATGATAATAAGGGTGCTTCAGGGAAGACCTGTTGCAGTCTTGTATCTTCCTGGAGGATGGGTTGTAGTTTTCTGGTGATCTTGCGTAGGGCTCCTAGGTGTGGGTTATATGTGACCACCAAAGGTACCCTGTCGCTTGTCTCCTTCTGTTTGTATTCAAGGAGATCACTTCTTGGTATTCTGGTGGCTTTGTGAATTTGCTGGTCTACAATTCTGTGGTTATATCCACGGTTTATAAAATCTGATCTCAAGGCTTTAATCCGCTGGTCTCTGTCTGCTGTGTCAGAGCATATCCGGTTGTATCGTATGGCTTGACTGTAGATGGTTGCATGTTTGGTGTGTGTCGGGTGGAAGCTGTTGTCCCTCAAATAGCTGGCTCTGTCTGTAGGTTTGCGGTATACAGAAGTCTGTAGTTGGTTGTTCTTTATAGTAATGGTGGTGTCTAGGAAATGTACTTCATCCGGGGAATGGGTGAGTTTGAGGTTGATGGTCGGGTGGAACGTATTGAAGTTGTCATAGAACTGTAGGAGGTCCTGTTCGCCAGAGGTCCAAATCAGGAGGATGTCATCGATGTAGCGAAGGTATGTAAGTGATTTCAAGTGGCAGGTGGAAAGAAAGTCACTTTCCAGTTTTGTACAGAACAGATTGGCATACTGTGGCGCCATACGAGTACCCATAGCGGTCCCGGTTGTCTGGAGGTATGTGTCATTTCCAAATGTGAAGTAGTTATGGGTCAGAATAAATATTATGCATTTAGTCACTGTCTCTGTGAGTGGCTCCTGCGGTCCCAGAAAGTATCTGCAGGCTGAAATCCCATCCTCGTGGGGGATGTTTGTATAAAGTGACTCTAAATCCATAGATGCTAGTAGTGTTCCTGTTGGGAGGGGGCCAATGGCATTCAGTTTGTTTAGCAGGTCGGTGGTATCCTGGATATAGCTGGGTGTGTTCCTGACAAGTTGTTTTAGAATGCCCTCCACCCAGCCAGAAATATTCTCGGTAAGTGTGCCAGATCCAGAGATAATAGGGTGCCCAGGTTACCCTCTTTGTGGAATTTTAGGGAGCATGTAGAATGTTCTAGGTTTTGGGTTAGCTGATATCAGGTCCAGAATTTGTTCTCTTGTGCAGATTGGGAGTGTTTTAATGATCCTGTTGAGTTCTCTCATGTCTTTTTTAGTTGGATCCTCCTGCAGTTGGGTGTAATACTTTGAATCAGAGAGTTGCCTGTGTGCTTCCCGCAGGTAGTCTGTGGTGTTCATTATGACCACTGCTCCTCCCTTGTCCGCAGGTTTGATTGTTATGTTGTGGTTGGCCTTTAGCGATTCTATGGCTATCCTCTCCATCAGTGTCAGATTATATGTTTGTTTCCTTATTTTGTCCAGGATGGTGGTTTTTGGCGCTGTGTCTGAAGCTTTCAATGTACCGGTCCATTGTGGGGTTGTGCCCAGTTTGTGGGATCCAGTTGGATTTTTGCTTCTCCCTGCTCATGTGCAGCGGCTCTCCTTCTGCCGTGTTGGCATAATCTTGGTTGTGTCTGTTGTGGAAGAACTCCTTGAGACGCAGCCTTCTGAACAATTCTTCCAGGTCACTGCACAGCTCAATCTTGTCCATAGGCTTGGTAGGGAAGAATGTGAGACCCTTTGATAATACTGAGGACTCTGCTTGATTAGGTGTGTAGTCTGAGAGGTTAACAGTGCAGTCCTGCTGTTGGTGACTGTCAATGTTTGTATTATTAGTTGTTGTGCTGGCTGCTGCAGTGTGTCTCATTCTTAGTCTCAGTCTGTGCAGTTTCTTTTCCTTATTGCTAATTAGACCCTTCAGGAGTTTTTCATGGAATGTTTGAAGTCCTCTCCATGTGTCTGTGTGTAATTCTTCTGTCTCCAGGATGCAGTCTATCATCTCTTTTGTCTTTCTCCTGTTGATGTAACAGATGCTGATCAGATGGTTCCTTAATCTTTCTGAGTTCCTGGTGCACAGTTGTTGGGCGAATTTTGTGTTGTATGTGTTGGCAAGTGGGTTTTTGAGGACGAGTCCTTTCGGGATCAGACGCTTCTTTTTGCATTTGCTGAGGAAGATGATATCGCTGTCTAGTTGTGCCTGTTTTTCCAGTAAATCCTTTAGCTTCATTTGAGTGCGGTACAATGCGGTATCTTCCATATTTTCATGTAGAGGTATCAGTACCGTGTTAGCCGAATTTCAATAATCAAAAAATAAATAGATGATACCGTTCTGTGGCTAACGAAATGCTTTTATTTGTACGAGCTTTCGAGATACACTGATCTCTTCTTCTGGCGATGTTACAATGAATGAAGCAAGCAAAAGGTATACTTAAAAACAGTGTCTCTTAGAATGTTATCTGTGCTAGTCCTTCCCCCGGTGTGGATGTGTTTTATGGCTAGAGGTGTCAAAAGGTTCCTGAAAGCAAGTGATGTAAGAGTGTGTGTGTGTATCTGTGTGAATATAAATGAATGGAGAGCCCACAGTATATACAGTGCTTTACAAAAGGTGTGTGTGGAGTGGGAGTGGATATACTGCACCGACACACTTTATTCGAGCAAATACCCAGTATGTACCTGGCAGATACCTGGAATGCGCCGCTCCTCACCTCTGACAAGCCCCATTGCGTTTGCCTTCCCAGCCTGGGTTCATGCCTGGCTGATGGGCGGCTGATCTGTTAAATGATAATGATTAGGATTTAATAGGCTGCAATGCTTCGCGTGTCTACCAGATGGCATAAATTCATGAATTGTAATGCAGTATATATATATATACTGTGCAGTATTGCAGCCAGCGGGAATAAAATGCTTCAATCCCTGCTTGGAAAATAACCCAATGCACTCGGGCAGAAAACAGTCACAAACCTCAATACACCCGGGTATATCCGAATTCGTGGGACTAGCCGAGCTCGAAGAAAGTGTGTCGCCAGTGTAAATGCATTTATAAGCATTTAGTTAGCCACAGAACGGTATCATCAAGTCTTCCACACACAAAAAAAAGCTAGGAACTACATTATTCGATTTTCTTTCATCATTAGGAATTTTACATAGTAGAAACAACTGACTGTGATTGAAAATGGAGACTCAGATTATTGCCAGGGTCGAGCACCAATCCAAGAAAGATGGAGAGGCCCCAGAAATCATCTAGGGAGACAAGACCCAGCGATGGTAGAAAGGAAAAGGTCAAGGCCGGAAGAGTCAGAGGAAAGAGAGGAGGGTCAAGGAAGAGAAAGAGAAAGAAAAAGATCAGACAGAGGAAGGGATTGGACGCCGATCGGGGTGAAGAGGGCCATCTTGGGAACCACGTGGGGTCCGTGGACATCAAGGTGAAGAAGAAAAGAGCCTGGAACAGATTCTCTCCCGTGAATCAACAAGAGTCTATCTTGTAAGTAGGGATATTCTTCTCCTGGTTAGGGTATTAGAGTTTATATACTGCGCAATGGTGTGTTTCTGTTTTTATTTGTAATTGCAGACATCATCTGGGAAACCACACCTGGAAGAAAATCCACCTCATTACATTTGTTGGTGTATTACTCCACTATCAGGACTGTCACTCCATCCAGGACTGTCTTTTGTTATGGTACTGTGATCATCATCATTTTTTGCGCCGGGGACATTTTATGTGCTGTAAGAATGTACTGTGTGACATTATATCCTTTGTTCTGTATAGGAAAAATAATTTTGTTCAAGAAGAGATTATAGACTCCATAGCTGACCATATTCAGGCTCAGTTCTCAGGCTAAGGTCATCGTTTCTTCCAGGATAATAACCCAAAACATAGTGCCTCTCTACGCATATTCACGCATGTGGAATTAACTGGGTGAAGACTCCCCCAGAGTAAGTGCTGCATTGTAACTGATTCTTGTTCATTTCTACTGTATGGATATTTGCTCTTACATCCCTATTTTGTCCCTGATGTTGCAGATCATCTGATTTAAACCCAATAGAACTGGTGTGGCATGAGATGAAACATCACCTGAGGAAAGTCGTCAAACTTGCAAACAAGGACCAACTAGTAAAGGGAATATGAGCTTTCTGGGCAAACACTCTTAATGTAGAAAAATGCAACAACTATATTAATCACATTTCACGGTAGTTAAATTGGGATATTTGCTACAGTACTCCTTAGAATATATTTAAATATATTTGGATTATATAAGGCTTTCTCAAATTATTTAAATGTATAACAAGTAGGAACTGATATAATTTTAAATGTTTACAAGTTAACTCCATAAAATAGAATATTAGTTAATTAAGAGCAATGTATTTTTGTGCTTATAATTCAATATGTTAATTGTAATGGAAAAATATGCTACATGACAAAACATGCAATATTCTGTCATTATATGCAGAATCTTCCCCAAATCTTCAGTATTTAAAACAGGTAGGATATTAAAAATAAACAAAACAAGGGTGCATCCTTCCCATTGGGTGGGAGTAATTATACATGCACAGGGAACATTGCTCAGTTGAAAACAAAACATATTTTTGAACAAAATAAAAATGGAACCTCTTTTCAACACAAAAAAAGAAGAAGAATAGATGGTGCAGCAACTCTTTTCCAAATAACAATCTATATTGACTTTAAAGCAGCAAAACACGTGGAATCTTATTTTTTTTTTAAATAAGTCTGTAGTATTAGATAATACTGCATGTTTTTTTTATTACTCAACTCTTAATGCCTTTTTAATGAGTTTTAAAGTATCCTTTGATTTCTGTAGCAGGTTTTAGCCTCCCCCCAAGCAGTGCCAAATATTTGCTACACTTTGCTTTGTGATAATTTGTTACCAATGTTCCCAGCAGTTTGAGCTGTAAACTGTAACAATAGATAATGTTACATTAGTTAATATAAGGATATATTGTAGCTGCTGAGTTACACTGACATAAGGATTCATTGAAACTGAAAGGCAGCCATTAGGATTTTTACAGATGTATAACAGGAGCAGCAAACGATTGCCATCTTAGGTAAAAATTTAGAATTATACATTGTTACATGCTTTGCATATAAAAATAAGAGGGAAAAAAAGGAAAAAAAGGGGGGAGGGGATCTATTATTGCTGCTTTAAAAATAACATCTGTATTTTTGATAAAGAAAACATCTTCCAAATGAAATTTTACCATTTTGATCTGTAAAACATCTAGTTTTTTTAAGAGTAGTGTTTAGGCAGAACACAATTGTACAGAGGATTTCCCCATAAACATTATTTTTTTCCTTCTTCCATTGTATTAGAAGACTAAGATTTGATCTCAAATATTTGTACCTGTCAGAGTAAAAACCTTTTATTTGTTTTCTTATGCATATCTGATTTTCTGTGATTTATTTGATTTCTATGAGGGCCTTTGTACATCAAAAAATGTATCTGTTCAAGTATATTGCTCCTGATGTATGTTATCTGTCTTTTAATCAGAGTGCAGCATATTATATGGCTGGGTTTTTAATGTAGTCCTCCAATGTGTAATTGTGATTGGGGGCCTAATCTACAGATCCGAGATTGAGTGACAACGGAAGTCTTTTCAGTTTGACTGAAAGTCAAGGCACAGAGCAGGAGATTAATTACCCCTATCACACCCACTGCTTCAAGGAAACAGTAATCTATCGGATGGTTAAGCAAGCCAAAAAAATAAGATTTCAAAGTGAAAAAGAAAAAAAAAACAGAAGAGGAAAAACATTAAATCATATCATGCTTTCCGTTTTATTCTAAAACACAAATGTGATATTTTTAAGTGAAATATCTACATTCTTTTAATCTTCATGTAGACATATAAATTAAATTGAATAATTTGTAAGAAAAGAACAAGAAATCCAAATCATTATCAATAGGTAGATTATTGGATTGAAAAATCAAAGTAATTAAAAAAACATGTTACAATAGACCATTCAAATTAATTGGCCAATAATTTTCAGGCTTAGCATTGTTTTTTTTAAACTTTCCTTTTTATTTAAGTGTTTTATACATGGGGTACATAAAGAAAGAAAAAAAGCATGAGGGGGGGGGGGGGCAGTCAACATACAGAAATATCCCATTATAGGTATGGTTTGTACTTGTGTTAATCAATGTACTCTTAAACCATTTACTTCCTCGTATTTCTTTATTCATTTGTTTATTGTTAGCAGACCTTAGACCTCTTTTTAATTAATATGGCCATTAAATATGGCAAAGTTGAAATCCTAACATTTGTCACATCTTCATTATGAGATGTATGTATGTACACACGCACGTGTGTATGTAAGTATATATGTCTCATGAACTGAGCAAACAAAGGCTTCCAGAAATAATTTGATGTGTTTGGTAAAATATTGAAAATAGTCATCCTAATGGAAAAGTTTATCAAGACAGCAGGCTTTCAACTTATGAATAAACAGCTTTTCTAGATGCATACATTTAAATACTTAATTATCCTACAGTATATTTCACTAACTTCTTTAAATCCTGAGAACAGAAACTGACCAAGTAATGTAAAATGTTAATTACTTATAAAATGCAAACTGCCCCAATTTATTTCACCCTGGAAGTTCTATTTTTAGCACACAAAACAATAACCACACAAAAATGTTAAAACTTAGCAGAACCTATAGGATATCTGTTTTGCTGGGACTTATGTATTGTTCCATCATAACACTGATTAACATTACAGTAACATGTTATATAGTTATCCCTTGAAAAAGGTGGTCTGAGCTAAATAAAAAAGTGAAGTTAAACAGTTTGATTGCTTTATGCATAGTAAGAAACAGGGCACTTAAAACATAGATGCAAATTAAATGTGACAATGCAGTGCAAGAAGACATCCAACAATTTGGTTAGAAAATAAAAAGACAGATGTTTTGTTAAAGCTGTGCTAAAACTGATCAAAAAGGTTACAATAAATGATTTCTAGGATACAGACGTTTTGGGAGCTTGTAAACCCAGAATAAAGTAGTAAAGATAGTGAGAGAAGAAATGTGAAATAAAGATGAATGTGGTTGTCACAAAAATCTCAGATAATAAATAGATATAAATGTAAAGCTGTTAACAAAATCTTATTTTATTCTTCTGAGCCTCATCATCAGTCTCCCGTCTTTTTAACCACTTATTGCCAGCCTTTAATTGTGTCGAACCTAGCCCTTACCTTGTTTTTTCCAATGTGCCATTTAGTAGTTTTAGTCTACAGCCACGGATGTCATGTGACCTATTTTCCATCACATGACTTTTTAGGGCTGGCATAAGCATGCATTATTTGCTCTAATTGGCAAAACTCAATTTACAGTCAATTTATTTCAGATTAGGTTCTGTAGTACAAATATTCAGTAATGAATGATCAAGATTGCATTTATACTGTTATTCTTTCTTGCAAGACTTGTGTAGAAATGGAGGGTTTACAGTTTGAACACAAGGCTGCCATCATCCTTTTGAAATACATACAACAGTATATTAAAAAAATATATATATATATATATGCAGAACCATGCAAATAGATACATCTGTTTTTGCTCTTCATTCACATTTGTTTTTTTCCTTCTAAATTTTCCCTGGAGGACTCTTCATTGAACACACTATGAGGTCATCAAAAGATAATTATTGTTCAGCACAGCACCATATGCAGTATGTCTCATGACATTACATCCCTATACTCATTGTGACATCATGCTATGATGCCCTCCCATTAGGGCAATCCTGGAAAATGTGTAAATTATTGGCTTGCTGCCAGTTTTATATCCAATACTGCCTTGATCAAGGTCATCATAGTTTAAAACATTTTGCAATTTTAATCATGGCCTAAATGAAGATTTGTTACAAATCTTTAGTTTGCTTTGCACAATATTCTACAGGCATAAACGGTGGATATGCTGCCATACAAGCTTACAGAAACATCATGTTTTCGATATGTTGCCAGAGACAAACATACGGTAATATAAGAATGGTCCAGAAAATGCTAAATATTAATGGAGTTATTTATTGAACTGCGAGTGCCGGCTGGGAACTCTCTTTGACTGCAGTGGGAGATTACATGCTATAGTGTCCGACTTGGCACTTTCGTAGTTCATTGAATAACACCATAAGTAGCAAACCCCTGAAGTATTCCTAGTGAATGCTGTAACTGAGGCTGAAAATACTTCAACTTTAAAATATTTTCTATTTTTGTATTTGCAGGAAGAGAAGAAAATAAATTAATGGATTAAAAGGCTATAGTTTGATTATGTTCTTATTTTATTGTAATATATACATTTGGTTTAATTTATTTTCTAGGATCGATTGCCTGTGAGAGGCACACAGTTAGAGTGACTGATTCAGCCTATCTCTTACTGCGCGTCTATTATAGAAAGGCAGACCCCGGTAGGACTCACACAGCAGGGACCCCTGCTGTGTTAATCCGATGGGCCATTAGTCTGCCCCGGCAAAACTAATAAATATATCTCAACCTACACACGGCATAACACAACATTTACCCAGGTAAATGTTCGAGCAATGGCCGCTGCATCTGTAAGTAACCCTCTCATAGGATTTGCTGAACTCTCATAGCTAGTCTTACAGTATGTATTTCACCTCCAGCATCCTTTAGTGATCAATAGTGATAAGCTCAAATATCCAAGATGTCATCATGCACCGTAGAGCGCCGTGACATCATGATGCACCGTTACACAAGACTCACGCATAATAATGCATTTTTCATTTGATACAGATACCTACTCCTGTTTTCACATTTTGTAACTTTCTGTGTGAAGATATTGTTGTTATCCATATTATGTGTGAGTCATGTCATGACATGAAGGCACTACGGCGCGTGATGAAGGCCACATCACAGAGTGTATGAAGGCGTGTGAAAAGTGGATATATAAAGATGGACATATAAGCTTCTCACTATAAGCCCCTGAGGAAGCTGGACACAAGAGAAACACGTAGGGCTGGCTGCTTTCTCTCATTGGAGCCACTGAGCAAACTTTTACAGCTGTATCTGCATCCCCTGTATCCCTAAACATGATTGTAGTGAAATTCCAGTGAATCCCACGTGGAGGTCACTTAACAGAGGGACTGATCGTTTTTATGTTGCTGGAGCCTTGTGAGCTCACAACGATTGTCTCTGGGCTATATAATCCTGGATGCCCCCCCCGCCGACTTAAACTTAACATGGCAAAAACAGAGCTTTTTGTGTATTACTACTGCAAAGTGCTATGTACATTAATAGCCCTATATAAATAAAGACATTCATACATTGTTTTCAATGTACAGTTTATGAGTACAATGATTTGATTTTTTACACTGAAATAAAGTTTTATACAAAATTATGCTATGTTAGCATCTTTTCCTTTTCATACCTAATACCCTTGCATAATTTCCTGACCCTTGCCTATCCATCCATGGTCATCTGAGCATCTACTACTGGTTCCTAAAGCTGTAAAGATTTTGGAATATGTGAGTGCATTTGACGCTGGTTCACTGATTATGCTACATGATTTTGTCATACTGTGTTGTAGTACTTTGTGTTACTTTTCTCTCCACATATCTTTCAAGAGTTGTGCTCCTGTTTTTGCTCTGTATTGTAGAAATTAAAAAATCACCAAAGCAGCATGATCTCAGGTCAGACATGCAAGAGGGAGGGTCTGATAGACTCCAGGTGGTCTTTGAAGTGGCTCTTATCCTCATGCTGTTAACCCCTTCCATGCTGGCGTGGTGGACAAGGGCAGTAAAGGCATATTGGGGAGTCTTTCTTATGTAGACGCCTTTGGGGTGAATCAGATGTTAGGTCCCAGGGATTCTTTTGTAGAAATTACCATAATATGGGCCTCATGCTAAGAACAGCGATAAGCCCCTATTGCCAGTTTATCGCCGAAAAAGCCTACAGCGACTCAGTAAGTCCAGATAAGCTGGCGATAAGAGCAAAAATTGCTGCATTTTTCTGGCGAGAAAAAAAGCCACTTATCACCAGCTTCTCAAACTCGCTCAATTCTTTTAGCCCCGATCAGCTTATCGAGGCTGATCACCACTCTAGAATGGAGATTTCTTTTCCAAATCACCTTGCCACAAAAAGTTGGCAAGAAGGTGGGGAGAAGCTGCGAAACGGCACTTAGAAAATAAAATGTATTTTTCCTGCATCGGATTGATGCCGGTAGACTCCGGAGCTGATAAAAATGCCTTTACAGGCCACTTCATTACCTTAGCGGCTAACTGCTAAGGCAATGATGGGGTTAACCACCAGTGCCATGCTTATTGTGGGTAGCGGGGGTGGGTGAAGGTGGTATTTGGCCCTTGGTGGGCCTTGCGGGGGGGATTGCGGGTGGACTTAACCCCTTCATAACCATAGTGGTTAATACCGCTAATGTAAGGAAGGGGTTAATCCCTCCCGCTACCCACCCGGAAGGCCTAAAAACCCATCCTTGGGGCTAATACCCCCTTCACCCACCCCCGCTACCCATAATAAACAAAAATACACACAACAAACCTAGAACCCACCTCCCAGGGCACCAATAACCATTACAATATGTAATAAAAAACAATACACAACCCACCCTCTGTGCCCCACATAAAACCATGATTTATTTTTTTACACACAGGATTAATATCACAGGCCGGCGGTTCCCACAGGTGTCTGGGGGCCCTCGGGTGGTCCCTGTGGGTCTCCGGGGGCCCCACAGATGCCCTCAGGTTCTCCCCGCAGGTGTCCGTGGGTCCTCCGGTGGTCACCGTGGGTGTCCGGGGGTCCTCAGGTGGTCCCCCTTGGGCGTCCAGTGTCCTCGAGTGGTTCCCGTGGGTCCCCACTGGCCTATGGTACCAATCCTGTATTTAAAAAAATAAAACATGGCCTACATTTCAATAAATACTCCTCCTCCCCCAAACACATACAGTATAGTAATGGTCAATATAACTATTATCCAGATATGGGTAATAGATTATTTGCCCATTATTAAACACAACATTAGCCAGGCAGCATAAATATCTTCCCTTATAATTTTATTGGGGGCCTTGGAGGTGGGTAGAGGGGCTGTTCTGTGTGTTTGTGTTTATTGTGGGTAGCGGGGGTGGGTGAAGGTGGTATTAGCCCCAAGGATGGGTGTTTAGGCCTACCGGATGGTAGCGGGAGGGGTTAACCCCATCATTACCTTAGCGGTATTAACCGCAAAGTTAGAAGGAGTTAAGTCCACCCGCAAGGCCTAAACACCCACCAAGGGTCAAATATCACCTTCACCCACCCCTGCAACCCACAATAAACATGGTACTGGTGTTTAACCCCTTCATTGCCTTAGCAGATATCCACAAGGTAATGAAGCTACTTTAATGAAATTTTTATTAATAGTGTGTGGGAGCAGGGGGTCTCCTGAGCTTAACCGCTTTGATTTCAGCCTCGGGGACCCCCTGCTTCCCAAGATTCAGGCCCCGTTATGGGGTGCCGGTATCTCCTTTGCATGAAAATGTCCCGCGTCACGTGACCGGGACATTTCAATGCATAGGAGATACTGGCACCCAATAACGGGGCCTATATCTCGGGAAGCAGGGGGTCCCTGGACCTGAAATCAATGTGGTTCTGCTCTTGGGACCCCCTGCTCATTTACACCATTAATAAAATTTAAATTTAAAAACTTTAATTTCCGGCGAGATTTGCGCAGAGAGAGACGGCTCTCTCACTGCAGCAGAAACAACACGCCGGATGAGCCCTTTTCGGAGGGCAGATCATCTCGTTGCCGGCTACTCGCAATTTGTTGAAATGTTGCTATCACTGGTATTCGGGGCTTTCTGCATACCGTGATAGCAACGCTGTCAAAAATGGCAATTTAAAAACCCTGGTGATTTTTTCTATCGGACATTAGTGCATGAGGCCCTATACTGTATCTATATATCTGATGTGGAGGTATCTGTACGATGTTACCCCAGCTTAATAATAAAACGAATAGACGATACCGTTCTGTGGTACTCCTCACCATCATTTTCTTGAGATTGAGGATGTCTGTATGTTATTAAGGGTGTTTCAGGGAAGACCTGTTGCAGTCTTGTATCTTCAAGGAGAATGGGTTATAGGTCCATGATGCACTGTTTTTAAGTAAAACCCTCTCTTGCTTTATCAATGTAACATCGCTGGAAGAAAAGATCAGTGTATATTGAAAGCTCACACAAATAAAAGCATTTCATTAGCCACAGAACGGTATCGTCTATTTGTTTTTAATTTTATATATATATATCTGTAATTACAAAAACACACCATTCTCTTTATTATTGTAGTTCTAGTTTTTAGCTACTTATTTTATCTCTAGCTGAAAGAGTTAACACGCTATCTTTTATTTCAATTTCTGTTGGCCTCTCGTAATTTATGTTCACAGGCTTCAGTAGAACACTGGAATTTGAAAGCAGCAAATATAATCTGGTACAGAGATGTGAGGCTGGTGACTCAAGGTCAGTCTTAGTAGTGTTTTTTGAATAGGCTTGATAGAAATGGAGACATGGTACAGTTACAGACCAATTATTTTAGAACAGGAAAAATCTAGTTTTTAAAGTGTGTAGGAGGAGTAAAGATTAGTGAACTGCTGAAAATCTTAATATTGATTTGGTGGAGTGATCAATCTGAATGACTAATATGACTTAAATTATGTTATAATGAATAGAGTATAACATGATGATTTTCATGCATTTATTGGTAATGGATCTGTCATCCCACTGTTACCTTGTGTTTTGTACTGCAGTAATAAAGCTTTAAATCTGACCAAACCTTACTTTGACATTATATCAAGCATTGAATACCATTGCCTTTTTGGATAAACCCCTAGTGGTCTGTGGGAGTTGTCACCCAAATAAGCAATTGTTTGATTATTACTAATAGGCAAGTCTTCATCTCCGACAGACAGGGCTGGCCTTTCAAGATAACTGTAGAATTCTCAGAACATCAAACGTGTAGCTTTTTGCTTCTATTTCAAAAGACTAAGGCAGAAAGGATGGCAGGTAATAATGAGCTTTTGTGACCCATCTTGGCTGCATTTGGCAGCTCCAGTATCCTCATTGCTTAGACAAAAAAGTTGGCAATTTTCTTTGCGGTTCTTTATTGGACTGCTAGTAAAAAAAAATGCTGAAAGGTAAAAAAAAAAAACAAGTGTGTAATACACTAATACTGCACTCTTCCATTTAAAAGTGTAAGGGCGCCGTGTCCCTTACCTTCTGCTATGCTCCTCTCCCCCCGCGCTCCTCGCGTGCCAGCCGCTGAGGTGCGTGGGTGTCGCTCCCGGACTGCCGTCTCCTCCTGCTTGGTGACTCCCGGTCTCGCTGCAGGTTGCGTGTGCCACTGGGGCAGACCACCGCGATTACTGTTTAGGGTAGGGGTTTAATTTAAGGGGTTGAGTGCTTAGGGTTAATTTAAGGGGTTCAGTGCTTACAGTAGGGGGTAATTTAGGGGTTTTAGTTGTTAGGGTAATTTAAGGGGTGTTAGCGTTAGGGTAGGGGTTTTTAAGATAAGGGCTTAGGGTAGGGGGTTTTAAGGTAAGGCTAGGTAAGTCATGGCTAAGCACCAGCCGTCATTTGGTCATGATGATATGGCCGCGATCAAATGTACTGGAACGGCATACAATGCTTCAATGGCAGCCAGGGATTCTCTCCATCAGCCCCCTGATGATGAGAGCAGACTAAATATGGACGTGAGATCTTTTTAATAATATAGTAAAATAATATATGATTATCATAACCAATCTTTTTTTTCATCTGATAAAGGAATCTATTGTTCCTGGCAGATCTACCTTAATTCTGGGTGAAGTCAGGTACTGATAATTATGCCTAGGAAACATATACTGTATCTGAGTCCTTCATCCAGAACTCAGAAGGTTAACCCAGTAAGATTACTTGTACAATCAGGAAGTTTGCTGAGACAGTTGACAACCAGCTTGACAAGGAGGCTATTGCTTATAGTAGGTGGCTGACTCAGACTACAGAGCTGCCCCATGCAAGCTCCTATCCAGAAGGATTTCCTAAACTCTCCCTAGGGACAGAGATTCCCAAACAAAGATACAGTAAGGACTTTAATATTATTCCATAACTATTGTGATATATGTTTAGGGGTTGGAAACTGGACAAAGCCTGCCAGTCCAATAGATATGGCCTAGAATGTAAAGCATGATCTCCCTATTGGGAGTAGGCATTCTTTTTATGAGTTTTGTTTTGCCTTAAAGGGGCAGTGTGTCCAAAATTTTTAATTGTGTTGTGGAGAAATAAAACAACTCAACATTTGGTTTACCCTGAAACTGCACGTATGGAATATTGTCTGACCTCACCTACAGGCCGTCCTGCCACACTGGGGTAGAAGATTCTTTAAGGCTTTTTTTTTTTCAACTTCAAATTTTATTGTTTTTCCATAAGGCATAACAGACAATCATACATTTTGTCGCCGGAGTTCTCTTGAGTAAATGCCTGCGCCTTGCCTCATGACACAGAAACACACAAAAAAGATTTTACGGGTAGGGAGGAGGTAAAAAGCGTGGGGTGGGGAGGGGGGAAGGGAGAGGAGACGAGCTGCTAATTTGTTGGTTTTTGGTCCCTTTAAGGACTCTACTTTCTTGCCAACTTCCATCTGGCAGTTCCTCAGCGTGTCCCAAAATTTGAATACCTATTGTCTAACCCTGCGGGGTAACCAAATTACCCATCACTACGTGATGTTTAGATTAAACATTCCGATTGATTCCTAAAACCTTTGCCGATAATCAAAGGAGAACGCACCTAATCCTGTCAGAGCCAAACAGTAGCATTGCTCACCCCCTGGATGTTTATCTGTGTCAAGCAGGGCAGCCAGACCTTTGGAAATTTAAGCCAATGTCATTAACTAAAGTTGTCAACTTCTCCATCTGGCAGACAAACCAAATTCTGTTCCTAACCTTATCAATAGATCAAATTGTGTTTTGCTTCCACAATGCTGCGATCTGACAGCTTGTAGCTGTTGCAAAATGCGCAACTAATTTATTTTCCGCTCTAGCTAATTCTTGCACTGGTTTGTTTAGCAAGAATAACCAGGGGTCCATCTGAATTTCAAGGTCCAAAATCCTCTGAAGCCAATTCCTGATTTGCTCCCACAAAGGGGCTATTCGAGGACAAGACCACAGCATGTGCAGCAAATCCGCCAGCTCTCCACATTGCTTAGGACACAAGGGGGAGTAACCCGGGACAGATTTAGACAATTTTACCAGGGTGAGGTACAGCACCGACAAAGTTTATTGAAGCAAAAACCGCACGGCAGGATGCGTGGCGGCAGCGTGGAGTAGCGTTGACAAGCGGCTCGTTCGCGTGACGTCACAGTCACGTGAGCGCCCGGCTTCCCCGGCTTCCCCGACTCCCCTGAAGGTTTGAAGTGAGGTAAGCGGGGGAGCGGGGAAGCAGAGGGGCACAGCAGGCGCAGCTAGGGGGTCGGGAAAGTATATAAATTGCGCGCGGATTGGAGGGGGGGGGGAACGGAGGGGACGCGGCTGGATGCGGCTGATGCGCTGACTATTCTCAGCACCAGCCGGAGTAAATCCCGGTGAACCGGCGGCATTTGCTCTAATAAACATTGTCGCCACTGTACTACCTCATTAATACCTTATTTGTGTTCTCCTTCAATGTTGTGCATATGAAACTCTTAGCTGCTGCATTGAATATTTCAGTCCAGTCATCGTCCTCTAAGGTGGTGTCCAAAGCCCATTGGGCCATGAAATTAAATTTCTGTGAATAGTCTCAGTATGTCATTTCGCAACACACAGAGCATTTTGAAATTTGTCAGCGGTGGACGTGCTATGTGTTTTGGTATAAAATGCCCGGATTTGGTGGTATTTAAAAAATTCTGTTTTAGGAATGTATTTTTCTGACTTAATCTGTTCAAATGTCTTAATGGTGATTCTACTATCCAAATCCTTCAATCTCCTAAACCCCTGTTGTCTCCATACTCAAATATTCTTACATCTAGCCCTGGAGCAAAGTTAGGGTTGCTATAAAGAGGGGTCATCAGGGAATTCCTAGAAGTCAGTGAGCATTTAAATTTAGAGGCCTCCCAGATTGCGTGAATTGAGCATCAAGGACAGCAGTTTGTTAAATGCTTTAAGCCTAGATTTGGGGTACCATATTAGGTTGCGCAGAACCAATGGGGCGCATAGTTTGCTTTCTAAAGCTACTCATCTTCGCATGCCCGGATATATGTACCACTGTATAATTTGACATAATTGAGCTGCTTTATAATATTTGTAATGGTCTTGCCGCCCGCAAACCTGACGAGACCCCGGTACTGTGGTGGGAAGGAGAAACACCACACACCTACAGCAGCGGGAGCGCCCCCGGAGTGTGGTATTGAGCGTAGCCGGGTACTAGGCTAGAGAGAAGGGTTTGTCGGGTACTTGCCAGATCCTGGGTTATAGAAGGTAGAGTAGTCGAGTCCATAAGCCAATGGTCTGGAATTGAGAGAGCCGCGTAGTGAGAGTCCGTTAGCCGAGTCCAAGGAGTTTAGAAGTAAGCGTAGTGGAGGGTTTGCCAAGGTTGAGATCCAGAGGAGGTACGCAGACAGACTGGGTCGGGAATGTGGAGACTGAAACACAAGAGCGAGAGCCAAGCACAAGACCAGACTGCAAGAAGATACAAAGGATTATGCTGAGCACTGACTGAATGTGGAAGCAGGAACTAAGTACCCTGCAGGCACCAATCAGAGAGGGAGCGGATAGGAGGCACAGCCCCAGCAGAGACCGAGACAGGGACCAGGAGACAAGGGGCAGTCAGAACCAGGTGTGCTGCTTGGGAGCGTGGCGAAATGTCATGCGATAGCCAAGGGCGGAGCCAACCGCGGGAGAGGGCGCATAAGATGCGTGGATCCGCGTGCGTTCTGTAATGCCGTCTGCCCCGCATGCGTGACCCTGGAGGGCGCCGGAGGCCATGGAGGAGACAACCACGTGTGCGGGAACAAGGCAAGGGGCAGGTGTAGCGGCGGACGTGACCGCGGACACCGGAGCCGGACGGGGGGCTGAGGCAGTGGTGGCTGCTGTACCAGTGGTGGGTAAAGAGGGGACACGTCATGCGGGCCATGCCCCCTGATTCCTTACAATATGAAAGCAAGCAAGTTACTGCTAACCCACCATCCATTTTAGGTCTTTGAAGAATTTTCGCTTTAATGCGTGGTTTCTTATTTTTCCATTTAAATTTTGATATCTGAGATTGCAAGGACAAAATGTCCACTTTAACTACAGGGATAAGGAGAGTCTGAAACAAATATAGGATTCAAGGCAGAAGGTTCATTTTGACGCTGTAAATTCTTCCAATCCAAGAGATTCCGTATGAGGACCACTCCTTCAGATCTCCTTGGACTGCAAGAATTTCAGATAATTTGCCTTATATAGTGAATTAACATTTTTTGTGAAGTTTACCCCTAGATATTGGATAGCTTTGGGTTGCCAATTGAAATTAAATGTAATCTCTATTAATTTTTCCATTTCTTTTGGAATATTTATACAATGGGCCTCAGATTTGGATTGGTTAATTTTAAATCCCGATACCCTATTAAACTTCTTCAGCAGGTTGAAGATGCAGGACCCTCTCTGCTGGAATAGTATATAATGCTTTGATTGCCCTTAGGATTCTAGCCCCGAACCCAAACGCCCCAAGCGTAACATCTAGATATGGCCAATCTATTCTGTCAAAGGCTTTTTCAGCATCTATGCTTAAACTATCCCTGGATCTTGTTGGCATTAATAAGCTCTATTACATCGATAATTCTCCTAGTATTGTCGGCCGCTTGTCTATCACTAATAAATCCAACTTGATCTGGGTGAATCAGCCTAGGCAGTATAGAGCTCAATCTGTTGGCCAATAATTTGGAATAGATCTTAATGTCAGAATTTATTAATGATATCAGCCTATAACTTTGACTATTTGTGGTGTCTTTACCCTTTTTTTGAATTAACGAGATGGGTGCCTGGAGCATCTGATCCGGGAACTAAGCCCCTGCTAGAACTGAATTGAACATTCTGAGTATGTGGGGGGCCAGAATCCCAATATTTTTTTTATAATATAGGTTAGAGAACCCATCCGGGCCTAGGGCTTTAGAGGGTTTAAGATTATTTACAATCTCTACTCCACACAACCTCAATGGTGAAATCTTTTTGGAGACACTCTCACTCCAACCTACTCAGTTTCAGCAGTGCCGAATCTGCCAAGAAATTCTCCAGAGCTTTATTCGTCTTTGCATTATGTATCACTTTTCCCCATTGTACAGCTTCACAGTATGTCATAAACTCTTCCACTATGCGTTTGGGGTTAGACGTCACCTCTCCCTTGTGTGTCCTAATGGAGTTAATATTATAATTTGGTTGCCTATTACGGATTTTGTTGGCCAGCATGATATCTGGCTTTTTCACTTTTTTTTAAAAAAAATTCCTCTTTGACCAACTCATTGATTTCTCAGCTTGGGAGGTGAGAAGTAAGTTAAGTTAAATTCTTACGTCTTTCAGCTCATGCAGAATCTCCTCTCTACCATTTCTACTACAGTATGTTGAACAGAGAGCTCGTGAAGCTTCATTTTTAACTGATTTAATTTTGCATCTCTCTTCTTCTTCCTACCGGCCGCTATATTAATTAAAGTGCCTCTGAGAGTAGCTTAGTGAGCCTCCCATAAGGTTGTGTGAGAGTTCACGCTATCTTTATTGATTATGAAAAATTGCACTAATTCTTCTTTGAGGGCTTGTATTACCTCAGGGATCTTTATAATAGATTCATTAAGTTTCCAATTTGTTCCCGGGCTATCTAGTCTAACTTGTGAGCACTGTAGCTCTATGGGTGCATGATCAGACCATGAAATATCATGGAGTAGGCGATCCGCGGAACCAGTCTATTAGGTACAAAGAAGTAATCCATTCTACTGTAACTGTTGTGTGGGTGAGAATAAAAAATGAAACCTCTTACACCGGGATGCTGTTCTCTCCATATGTCAACTAATTGTCTGTCTCTAAGTCCTGTGATAAGTGCCACAGTCCCTTTATTCTTACCCCTCTTTTTCTGAGATGATTTGTCGAGTGATGGGTCTACGGTCTTGTTGAAATCCCACGCCAAAACAATGTTACCCTCCACCATCGTATTCACTATCGTGAAAAACCTTTTGAAAAATTGAGGACCATTCTCACAAGGGCCGTAGATATTTGCCAGTGTGAGGTAACTACCTTGCAGTGTACCTACTATTATCAAAAATCTGCCTTCCTTGTCTCTTCTGGTTTTCTCCACTACAAAGCGTAATTTATTATGAATCAATATAGCTACACCTCTCTTTTTCTCTTTGTTGCTTCTCCAGTTAACCTCATGGATATGCCCCCTTGTGTTAGTAAGGTATCTATTCTTTACTGTCCCTTCCTTTGCATTGGAATTATTGAAAGGGCCTGTTAGATCTGTAGTGTTCATAAGTGCATTAGGTTTATCATAGGCATTTTCCTGCATTAGTGTCTTTACAGGAGCTTTAATCAATGCTCCATTGCCATATGTTCACTATATGTTTTTAATGTTTTTATCATAGTCAGTCTGTTTGTCCTCATTCAGCTGTTTGTCTAAATAAAGTTCATACTTTTGTACTCACGATTGTGTGCCCCAGTTTGGAGTTTCGATAGGTCCTCTTCTTTGGGACCTACAATTTTCTCTTCTGGTTTATATTGTCCTGTTAGGAGTCTGTTTCTGATCCACAACTGGGTGACAGCTCTGCTTCTCCCCCTTCTCAGTGCTCGCAAAGTACGTTTTTAAATCCAGGGTCTGCCGCTTTTTTAGCTGTGATCTAGTTGTCATCCTCCGTTTTAGGTATAATCCGGTGTACTTTTGGGGTCTTTTGATCGGGTGTTTCCACCTTTAACTTTTACTAATGCGCCGGGCTTTAGCGGAGCAGCGAGTTTATGCCTCCATTCCCTTCAGTGTCGTGCATGCGCCCCCTTTAAGGCTTTTAAATGTTGAAAGGGGGGCAGACAATATTGTCAATTTTGTCCGAGGTGGATGCTTGGGCAGTTTTGGCCATAAATCCCCATTGATTTTTGTCTGAAAACTTCACAAATTGCTGCTTCAGAAAATGTAAGAAAAAAATAAAACTATATAGAACGAACAGATGCAGCGGCCGTTATCCAAACATTTACCTGGGTACGTTTTGCGTTGTGCCACGTGTAGGTTGCGATATATTCACAAGTTTTGCCACTGCAGACATAATGGCCCATCGGATTAACACAGCAGGGGTCATTTAATAGATATCAATACATGTATATTTAGGCACTGTACCGTGTATAAAGTTTAGCTGGATGTGCATTGAGCTCTGTCTGTGTTTCATGTTCGTCTCTGGTCTTAAATGTATATTGCCATGCTCAGTAGCACTCCTCTGTGACACTTATACGCTTATATATATGTTGTGGCTATTTTGGGGGTTCAATATGAGCTTGTGGGTGTTCTATATGTCTGAGTCATACATACTGAGTCTGCTTTTCTGTCATAGTTGTGCAGTAAGAGGCTGAATCAGACACACTAACTGCGTGCCTCTCACAGGCAATCGCGGGGCGTTTATTTAATTTTAAACATTACAGTAACATAGCAGGGGGTCTATGGAGCTGAACCACATTGATTTCAAGTCCGGGGACGCTCTACTTCCCGAGATACAGGCTCCGTTATCGGGTGCCGGCATCTCCTATGCATTGAAATGTCCCGATCACGTGACGTGAGAAATTTACATGCATAGGCGATACCGGCACCCCATAATGGGGCCTGTATCTCGGGAAGTAGGGCGTCCCCGGACCTGAAAACAATGTGGTTCAGCTCCGTAGACCCCCTACTACATTACTGTGATGTTTAAAATTAAACAAAAACCCTGCGATCGCCTGTGAGAGGCACACAGTTAGAGTGATTGATTCAGCCTATCTCTTACTGCGTGTCTAATACATAAAGGCAGAACCCGGTAAGACTCACACAGCAGGGACCCCTGCTATGTTAATCCGATGGGCCATTATAGTCTGCCCCAGCAAAACTTGTGCGGATCACAGGGAGATCTCGAAATCCATTTCGACATTTGTTCGAATAACGGCCGCCGCATCTGTAGTGCTTTACTGTGTGTTGGGAAGAACAGCTCCTTTTCTGTGTCTATACTGTATATTATTTTGTTTTCTTTTTATGTCTGCTCATCAGTTTTAGACTGTGCAGTATCCACAGGCACTAACTGTGAGTTCTCTTTCATTGTCCTGAAGTGTTGAGCAGGATGTGCCAGCCTCCTGGTGTAGAGCACTGTGTAGTTCTGCATGGTCACCTTATCTGACAGTTAAAGCTCTTCAGCAGAAATCTTTGTTTCCGATACTTGATTTGATATTACTACTTCCGCTCGGTTGCTCTGTTGGCTCAGCCGTGGTGTAATGCATGTCATCTGATGTAGCACTCGTTTGAGGACTCTCGCTTTACTTTACACCCACCAGAATAACAAATGTGCCTGCCACTTACAGTATTCCTTGCAGAGTTGGCACACTTCTCTGCATCCTGCTGATAAACTGCACTTTAAAACAACAACGAAACCTGAAAAACAAATTACTACTGTCTTTATTATGAGTATTAACTTACCTAGGTCCTAGGGTATGTGTATCGAGGCAAAAGTTGTTTAATACTAGGGCAAGAATAAAGTGCACCATATGTATCAAAGGAAAAAGCTCTATTGCTTCCAATAGAATATTTTCATTCATACATACTGTACAGTATGGTGTAGATTTTTTTTGCCCCAGAATTGAACTACTTTTTCCCTTAAACATAACCATCACCATTCTATATATCTCTCTATCTCTCTATCTCTCTATATCTCTATAGCCCTATATATATTGTGATTTCAGTTTTACTTTCTGCTAAAAAAAATGGTCAGTATGTTTTAAAAATGTTTTCTTTAACATAAAGCTGCAGTTCAGTCTTTTTTTTTTTTTAATTATTTTTTTTACTTCAATATTTTCATTGTGGGCAATCTCTACTTACCTAAAGAACTGTATAGCTACAGGTCAATTCGTTCTCCATGTATTGATCGGCGAAATTTGGTGACATCATTAGTGAAGGGATATGTTTTTCTTCTGCTTCTGTCACTCAGTGGAAGTTCATGAATATTCATGAGCACTCCTGCACTGACATGTGCTAGAGGGAAGGCAGGGCTGACAAAAGGGTGTGCCAGGGCTTGTGACAGGACATGAAGGGGCAGTGTCTTTGCAAATGTTGTTAAAATAGAATACAAGAAAATTGGTCTTTCAAAGTTGTTTTTTTAAAAACAGAAAATGCTAAAAGTAATTTTTCTTACTACAGAACTGATTTATTAAAAAAAAACACACATGCAGGATATTGACTGAACTGCAGCTTTAATAGTATGGCTCAAAGTTTTGCAATACAACATATGAACATCATCAGAGGTGAATTGCTGCAGTTTTGTTGCAACATTGTTGTTATTATTATTAATTCTCTTTTACAGTTTTAACAAACAAAATATGTTAAAACAGCACCGACCAATCATTGTGCTTTTATGGTGAAAACTGAGGCAGGAAAATTAAGTCATATTACTTAGGGCACCATGAACTACGAGAGTGTAGAATGCAAACCTACTGTAGGGCCTCATGCAGTAAAGGCCGGAAAAAAAAAATCAGGATTTTTAAATCACCATTTGTGGCAGTGTTGCTATCACAGTATACAGAA
The DNA here is from genome assembly GCF_040206685.1 of Ascaphus truei. NCBI lineage: Eukaryota > Metazoa > Chordata > Amphibia > Anura > Ascaphidae > Ascaphus > Ascaphus truei. The sequence continues at coordinate 95,168,400 of NC_134487.1, read as the reverse complement.
ATGCCTGAATACCTGTGATAACAACATTTGCAGAAATGGCGAGTAGCCGCCGGCGATAGTATCTTACCTCCGAAAAGCCCTTACCCCCTGCTCAACTACACTAGTATTAAAACACAAATTTAATCAATTTACAAATTTGTTAGAATAGGCTATCTGCTATTGTAATGAAGCTGCTTTAATGTAATTTTTATTAATAATGTGTGGGAGGAGAGGGTCTCCTGAACTGAACCGCTTTGATTTCAGCCTCGGGGACCCCCTGCTTCCCGAGTTACATGCCCTGGTATTTAAATCCCCTGGTTATTTCAGGCGAACACTTTAAAAATGGCGGCGGTACTGGCACCCGATGCCCCATACCAGGGCCTGTAACTCGGGAATCAGGGGATCCCTAAGGCTGAAATCAAAGCGGTTCAGCTCAGGGACCCCCTGCTTCCTGAGTTACAGGCCCTGGTATGGGACATCGGGTGCCGGTACCACTGCCATTTTTAAAGGGCGCCGTGTGACGTAACTGGGTGATTAAAATACCAGGGACTGTAACTTGGGAAGCAGGGGGTCCATGAGGCTGAAATCAAAGCAGTTCAGCTCAGGAGACCCCCTGCTCCCACACATTATTAATAAAAATGACATTAAAGCAGCTTCATTAACTTAGCGGATATCAGCTAAGGCAATGAAGGGGTTAAACACCAGTGCCAGGCTTATTGTGGATAGCGGGGTGGGTGAAGGTGGTATTTGGTCCTTGGTGGGTGTTTAGGCCTTGTTGGGGGGGGGGGGAGATTGCGGGTGGACTTAAAACCTTTATTGTTAATAATGCTAAGGTAATGAAGGGATTAACCACTCCAGCTACCTACCCGGTAGGCCTAATCACCCACCAAGGGCCAAATACCACCTTCACCCACACCCGCTACCCACAATAAGCCTGGCATTGGTGTTTAACCTCTTCATTGCCTTAGCGGTTAGCCGCTAAGTTAATTAAGTTGACTGTAAATGCATTTTTCATGCATCGGATTCATGCCTGGGGTCTCAGGTGTTGAAATTAATGGGTATCAGCTCAGGCATCAATCCGATGCAGGAAACATGCATTTTATTTTCTAAGTGCCGTCTCGCCACTTATCGCCAGCTTCTCCACACCTTCTTGCTAACTTTTTGTGGCGGGAGATTTGGAGAAGAAATCTCAATTCTAAAGTGGCGATCAGCCGCAATAAGCTGATCGGGGCTTATAGAATTGAGCGTGTTTGAAAAACTGGTGATTAGTGCTGAAAAGTGGCTTATCGCCATGTGTCTGACGATTTTTTTTTTCCGGACAAAAAACTGAGAATTTTTTTCTTATCGCCAATTTATCAGGGTTTACTGAATCGCTATAGGCTTTTTTGGCGATAAACTGGAGATAAGTGGCTTATCGCTGCTTATTGCATGATGCCCCTAGTGGGCAATCTGCATCTTGATTAGACAAAACTCCTTGGATCCTGCATTTCTCAGAGGCTTCCCGACTTTTTGTGCAACACACTGAGGCGGCCCATTTTATTCAAAAACATCGCCGCTTTTTTCCTGGCTTTTTTTTCGAACGCGACGCACTTCACCGGTAGCATGCCGCATTCATGTTGCGTTCCCAGCCGTGGGTCATGCGCGGGTCATGCGCGGTTGACGCGCGACTGATGCGTTTATTGAGAATGGATCGGATTTAATAGGTTGCAATACTTCGCGTGTCCGCCAGATGGCAGATATTCATGAATTGTAATGCGCATGCGCTTCAGTAATGTGTCGACTTGCAGGTGTTTCGTTTAAAAAAGATACCACAGTGGGCTATTGTAAATTGGCATTGAGACTGAAGGAAGAGGTTACAATAATGTATCAATTTAGGCTTTTCATATTAAAGAAAGACAAAGACCAGTTTCTGTTATTCTCCAGAGACCCGCCGCCATGAGTATTCAAGTGCAGCCCGTTTTCCAAAAACCCGACAGAACTTACGCGTATTTGATATGGGCCGCGATTAATGCAACAGATGATAAGATGGCAACAGTTGTTCAAATTTATCAGTATTTTATCGAAAACTATGACTTTTACAAATTTTCGCCAGCTCCTCATGTGTGGAAGCGTGCAATAAGGAAAAGGTTATGTAGCGATCCATGTTTTTATCGTATTGATCCACAATTTATTGGAGGGTATTGGTGTGTATCACCGGCTTTTTCCTGTATCTATGATCATGCAGACGGCAAAAGGCGAAAGGTCGTGTTAAAACCAACTAAGAAACGACAGTCGCTGCCAAGCAATGCACCAGCACCAGCACCGGCTTCCAATAACGGTCCCACCGTCAGTGGGAACCCTTGCTGTCTGTCCAGCAAAAGTAGAAAGGGATTGTTTTTTTTAAAAAGCCTTTCTACCTGGTGAGCTGATGGTGCATTTTTGGACATTGCGGTCTATTTCCAATCCCTTTCTACTTTTGCATTGCCTTACGATTGGTCAGACGCACTGAGGATCAGAGGGTACATTTTATGGGAGTTGGCGTTTACTATTTTCTCCCCTGTGGACCACACGGAGGGAGGGGTGTGTTTACCGGACGGACCGGAAGTGCTCTGACGCACTACCGGCACTCGGGAGCTCCACGCTGTTGATGTGAGGAGGCGCAGCTTATTTCAAGATCATCACACCTACACTGCCAGCAGGATAGCCGAGTACAGAGCAAGGAGCGCTACAAGATGGATCCACAGAGGTATTCATATTGTTTCTCCGTCACACACGTATCCCAGGTAGCGGTGTCCATTGGAGCTCCTTCACTGTCTGTTGCTGTCCTCAGTGATTTTCTGATCTTCTATCAACTTTTATTCGACACCCATGTATTGACTTTCCCTCGTTGCTTACCCCAGTTGTCCATTACATTATACTATTATTTCTGTGACTCTCTGTTTTAGAGCTTTTAGTAGCTTTGCCACTGAATGTCTGTCCAGCAAGCCTGAGCCGGATTTCGCGTGCAGTTTTGAGCAAGCTTGCATGTACCTAACCGATTTCCAGCCTCATCAGCTGACTACAGGTGTAGTAGTCCCGCTGCCAACTATCAACGTGTATGATCAAGAATACTGGACTGGCAGTGGCCCGGCGCCAGCTGAATGGGAAATTCTATGGTGAGTATTGTTGCCGTATTATTTTCTGTGTTTTTTTTATTTTGACAATATCAATATCGGTGCAATGCAAAAGTCAAGCGATTCTCCTGTAAGCAATATCATTGGCTGAGCGGCTTCTACAGTACTGCAGATACGGAACAATTGGTGGAACGCAAAGCGCATGCTCATTGGAACCTTCTTGAAACGCATATGCGTGTCATCACATCGACGGTAGGCGCATGCGCATGTGAACAGGAGACGCCCCACCCCCCCGAGAAAATTATTGGTGGGACTGACTGAGAACATCTTTAGGGGACTGACCATTACAGTAAAACTTTTCTTTTTGTTTTTCCTCAGAAAAGAAAACGGCTAATGGAGGGATTTCGATGGATAATATCGCTTTGTGTAACAATGCCTGCACATTGCTGAATCGGATTTAAAAAAAACCACATACCGGAGTCTACAGTTTAGTGGCCGTTGTTATTGATTAGGATAGAATACCTGAAACAGTATGCTGATGTTTTCCGACAGTACAGTATACAATACTTTTTTATATACAGTATTCTGTGTAATAAACCAGATAAAAGTATGCATTTATTCTACATGTATTACAGTACATATAGTATGTGTCTTCTATACAGTACCAGTACATACTGTACAGTACAGTACGGTATGTGTCTTCTATTTTTTTTAATACTCTTGTGATGTGCAGTACTGAGCATGCCTACAGTATACAGTACAGTATGCCTGGACAGTAGTGTACATTCTAGAAACACTGTATTTTGTTACAGTATCAAAGGAGCCAATGGAACAATTTAAAACAAATCAACATGTTCTTTTATTGGTGGAGTAAGTACAAAAACATTTATTTACAAATACTGTACAATGTAAAAACATTAAGTGCACAGCAATTCAAAACATCAACAGGTGTATGGTTTACTGCTAGTGAAAACATTTATTTACAGAAAGTAAAAACATTTACAGTCAGTCAGTATGGTTTACAGTCACATGTTATAAAAAAAAATCTTTATTCATAAAATATACAAAACGCAACATCTCCTTTATTAAAGAACGGCAAGTCAAAACATTTACAGTGGGATGGTGTGCAGAACAGTCAGTCAGGCCTGCACCACTACAGTCCTCGAGGGCAGCAAACAGGCCCGGATTTCAGGGTAACCTTTGAAAACCGGGCCTGTTTGCCGGCCTTGGGGACTGGAACTGTGCAGGTCATGTGTGTGTGTACAGCAAGTTAAAACATTTCTGTATAAATACAAGTTAAAAAACACACAACAACATCTCCTTTATTTAAGTACAGCAGGTCAAAACATGTACAGTACAGTTCAGCACAACAGTATGGTCTTACCTGTGATTAAAAAAAATTCTTTATCCATAAAATATACAAAACGGAACATCTCCTTTACACAAGAACGGCAAGTCAAAACATTTGCAGTGAGATGGTGTGCAGAACAGTCAGTCAGGCCTGCACCACTACAGTCCTCGAGTGCAGCAAACAGGCCCGGATTTTGGGGTAACCTTTGAAAACCAGGCCTGTTTGCGGGCCTTAGGGACTGGAACTGTGCAGGTCATGTGTGTGTGTGTACAGCAAGTTAAAACATTTCTGTATAAATACAAGTTAAAAAACACACAACAACATCTCCTTTATTTAAGTACAGCAGGTCAAAACATGTACAGTACAGTTCAGCACAACAGTATGGTCTTACCTGGGATTTAAAAAAATATTCATAAAATATACAAAATATTCATAAAATATACAAAACGGAACATCTCCTTTACACAAGAACGACAAGTCAAAACATTTGCAGTGAGATGGTGTGCAGAACAGTCAGTCAGGCCTGCACCACTACAGTCCTCGAGGGCAGCAAACAGGCCCGGTTTTCAGGACAACCTTGAAAACCGGGCCTGTTTGCGGCCCTCGGGGACTGGAACAAAACATTTACCAAACATTTTCAACAGTTGAACACTCACTCAAATGCGCACCCCACCAGATTGTTCTTCCATGGCCGATGCCATCCATGGCGCAAAACGCCATTAATGTAGTCTCGAACGCCTTTCATTACAGGATCTGTAATTGAATAAAAGCGCCGCAATTCCTCCAGAATGGTCTTTCTTAAATTGTCAGGAAGCGCCTTTTTTACGCGATTTCCTTCGTAGTTCACTTTGAAGGCCCAGTCGCAGTACAACCAGTAGGACACATGGTGCTTAAAAATGAACAAGGCATACTTGTGGGGTGCACCAGCACTCATCACCCTATACTTCTCCCTGAGTGCCGGTGGCAGATCACGCAGGGTGATGTTGGGCACCGTATCGATGCTAGCGAATGTAGGTCTTCTGTGAGCGGGTGTGCTTGTGGCGGCGGGCGAGGGTAGGTTGTCTGGGAGGAAGCTTTCCTCCTGTCTTGGTCGCCATGTTGTCTTCTGGCGTGGTCTTGACGGGGTTGTCATGTCCTCCTCAACGGCATACATGTACACTAAATCTTCTGGTTGAGGGGGTGCGCTTGGTGATGGAAGGGTGTCTGTTGCAGGGTACATGCAACTACACACGCGGGTTTCTTGACAAGGCTTATTTATTTAGCCTTGAAAATGTACAGCACACAAAACAAAAATAGCTTTTCTTCAGCAGACAGACAAAAACAGTTTCTCTTTAGCAGACAGTGTATATAGCAGTTGCCCTTTTCCATGCAGGGCACAGACAGTTCACAATCTATCTACTGCACCGACACACTTTATTCGAGCAAATACCCAGTATGTACCTGGCAGATACCTGGAATGCGCCGCTCCTCACCTCTGACAAGCCCCGTTGCGTTTGCCTTCCCAGCCTGGGTTCATGCCTGGCTGACGGGCGGCTGATCTGTTAAATGATAATGATTAGGATTTAATAGGCTGCAATGCTTCGCGTGTCTACCAGATGGCATAAATTCATGAATTGTAATGCAGTATATATATATATACTGTGCAGTATTGCAGCCAGCGGGAATAAAATGCTTCAATCCCTGATTGGAAAATAACCCAATGCACTCGGGCAGAAAACAGTCACAAACCTCAATACACCCGGGTATACCCGAATTCGTGGGACTAGCCGAGCTCGAATAAAGTGTGTCGCCAGTGTACTTTTCTAATCAGACCTTGTATCAGGAAATCTCTCAGCAGCTTACTCCTCTCTCCTCAACCGACAGCCTCCATGTGTTTACAGACTGGGTTTTAACACACCTTGATTAGGCAGCTGGGATCCAACTAATTGTCCTGAGGTTCCCAGCTGAAGTTAACCTAGTCAGTGCTGCACTGCAGACTAGACATAGGTTTTCCAGGCATATAACTGGTGGCTTTTGTTTACCCTGTCACATTCCTCCCCTGTTAGTGTATGGCTGGGGCTACGCATCCATCCACTTCCACCCCTTCTCTAGAAAAGAAGTCAGCATTTGCGTTCTCTTTTCCCGGCCTATGCTGAATCTCAAATGAGAAGGGTTGGAGGGCCATATACCACCTAGTCAATCTAGCATTAGAATCCTTCATGCTATTTCCACTTTAGTGGAGCATGATCCGTTACCAAAGTAAAATGGACTCCTGCCAGGTAATGCCTCAAAGCCTTGATTGCCCACTTTACTGCGAGGCACTCTTTCTCAATCACTGAGTAGTTTTTTTTCCCTTGGGAACAATTTCCTACTCAGGAAAAGGATAGGATATTCAACTCCCTCAAACTGTTGTGACAACACTGCCCCTAGCCCTATCTCTGATGCATCTGTTTGCACTATAAAAGGGCTGTTGAAGTCTGGGCTTCTAAGGATGGGACCCTGTGATAGACACCTTTTTATGTCCTCAAAGGCTCTCTGACAACCCCTTGACCACACCACTTGTGTAGGGGCACACTTTTTTGTGAGGTCCGTTAAAGGGGCTGCTACTTCCGAATAGTTGGGGATGAACCGCCGGTAGTACCCTGCTAAACCCAGCAGAGAGCGTACCTGCGTTTTTGTTTGGGGGGTCGGAACTTCTTTCAGGGCAGCTACCTTGTCGGCTTGTGGCCTTTCTTTTCCACCTCCCACTGCATACCCTAAGTATTTGGTTTCCACTTTACCCAAGGCACATTTCTTAGGGTTGGCTGTGAGCCCTGCCTCTTTTAGAGATTTGAGGACCGCTTTCAGCCTATTTAGATGGGCCTGCCAGTGTTTACTATAAATGACAATGTCATCTAGGTAGCCTGCGGCATTAGTCCTATGGGGCCTCAGTACCTTATCCATGAGTCTCTGAAATGTGGCTGGGGCTCCATGCAGTCCAAATGGCATTGTCAAAAACTTGTATAAACCCATAGGAGTGGCAAAGGCTGTTTTGCATTTGGACTTTTCCTCTAAGGGTATTTGCCAGTATCCTTTTGTCAAGTCCAACGTGGATATATATTCCGCGTTACCAAGGGCGTCAATTAATTCGTCCACCCTTGGCATCGGATATGCGTCAAACTTGGATACCGCATTGACCTTTCGGAGATCCACACAAAATCTTACCTTCCCATCGGGTTTAGGGACCATAACTAGTGGACTACACCACTCACTGCATGATTCCTCAATCACTCCTAAGTGTAACATTTCTTGTACCTCCTTCTCTACCAGAGCCCTCGACTTTCAGGCAACCTATAAGGACGGGAACGTACTTTTACCCCAGGTGCTGTCTCGATTGCATGGGAAATTAAGTTAGTTTGTCCTGGTAAGTCAGAAAAAACATTGTGGAATTGAGTAATTATTGCTAACAAGTCCCCTTTTTGTTCAGAGGACAACTGTTTACCCATTGGGATTTTATCATCACTCACAATGTTCTCCCGTGGAGGCTTAGAACCCAAGTCCGTTTCCTCCTCCACCGGGTGGATGAATAGAGACCGCTTCATCTTCCAGGGTTTCAGAAAGTTCACATGGTTAATTTGTTTACCCTTTCTGGACCCTGGTTGAGCGATCTCGTAATCCACATCACCCGTACAGCGGAGTACTTCGAATGGGCCCTGCCATTTGGCCAGGAGTTTACTCTCGCAACTGGGTAACAATAACATCACCTGGTCTCCTGGGTGAAACACTCATGCGAGCATTCTGATTGTAATGTCTCTCCTGACTGTCCTGGGCTGATCTAAGATTCTCCCTGGCAAAATGGCCGACCACATCTAGGCGCTTCCTAAGGTCTAGTACATATTGCAGGGTATTCTTAGAAGGGGACTGCTGTTCCTCCCAGGACTCCTTTAGGAGGTCTAGGATACCCCGGGGTTGGCGGCCATAGAGAAATTCAAATGGAGAGAATCCCATGGAGGTCTGGGGGACTTCCCGCACTGCAAACAGCAGAAAAGGGAGAAGTTCATCCCAGGCTCTCTTCTCTGAATCTACAAATTTCCTCAGCATCCCTTTTAGAGTTCGGTTAAATCTTTCCACCAATCCGTCAGTCTGTGGATGGTAGACCGATGTCCGAACAGACTTGACCTCTAGTAACTTTAAGACATCCTGCATCAGTTTAGCCATGAAATTTGTACCTTGGTCTGTCAACATGACCTGGGGAAGTCCAACCCGTGAGAACAGTTCCAACAACTTCTTGGCTACTTGCTTCGCCGTTGCTGTTCTCAGGGGGAACGCCTCAGGATAGCTTGTCGCATAATCAACTATGACAAGGATAAACCTGTGTCCTTTCGCAGAAGGTTCTAGAGGTCCTACCAACTCTACCCCAATCCTCTCAAAGGGAACTGACACCAAGGGTAGAGCAACCAAAGGGGCTGGTTTTTGTCCTTTTGGACTAGTTAACTGGCACTCCGGACATCCTGCACATAGCTTAGCAATATCACTATGCATCCCTGGCCAATAGAATCGGGATGAAATACGGTCCAATGTTTTATCCCTGCCCAGGTGACCACCCCAAGGGACAGTATGGGCTAGAGTGAACACAGATTTAACAAACACCTTGGGAACCAATATCTGTCTGGTGACTGCCCCTGTTTGTGTCTGCCTATTCACCCTATATAGGATATCCTTTGATATCTCAAAATCACCCCTTGTGCATCTAAAATCTGTTCATCAATTTTCACCACCTTGTCATACTGTCTAGCAAGGACTGGGTCTTCCCTTTGTTTCTGGCAAAAGTCAGGGAGGTACAGGTCTGTTAAATCTCTAGGTCCCATATCCCCCTCCCTTTGGCCATCCCCAGCCATCACTTGTGACCTCTGACTACTAGAATGGTCACCTTGAGACCCAGATTTCTGCAACCAGTCCTGTTTGTCCAAGCGTCTTTGCTTCCGAGTCTTTTGAACCCGGTGTCTACTGGGAAAAAGGTCTGCCGAGAAGGGGAACAGTTTATCAGGGTTCTCCTGAGCCATAGAAGGAGGCTCCTCATGAAAGACTGGGGCCATTAGGTCCGAAAAGAAAGGCCAGTCCTGACCGAGCACAACGGGGGCAGGGAGCCAAGGAGCGACTCCTACTTCGAGGTAAACCTCCTGACCTTTTACCTGTAGCCGGATTTTGGCCGTCGGATAGCGTTTTACATCGCCGTGTATACATTCTATGCTCCATAGGGAGTCAAAAGAACACACGTTGGGCGGTAACAGTTCCTGGAGGACCAGAGTTTTCCCAGAGCCTGAATCTACAAGGGCCTGGACGTTTTTTTCCCCAATCAGGGCTGGAAGTAGCCAGGGCTTGTAATTTTCCTTAGTAAAAGCCGAGGCGACGGTTCTGCTGAATGAACAATCCATCAGTGGACAGTCCACATACCTGTGGCCTTGTTCTCCACAGGCGGAACATGGAGAGGGTTCCCTCGCAGGAGGGGGCTGTGGATAGTGCTCCGCTGGACCGGTTACTGGAGACCAGGCATCTGGTGGGTCCTGTGGGCGACGTCCTCGGAAGTTCCTCTCACTTTGCGACGAGCCGACATCCGGAAGGAGATGAGGGTCTTTACGGGGACCAGCATTTGGACTCCGTCCTTGCTGGAACGACTGCTCTTTCCGTTACCTTGGCGGTTCCGTGACGGGCCGTAGGTTCCCCATTGATCCGACCTCCCTCTTTGGGCGTCCGCAAGTACCGGTGGAGTCGGGTCCAGGACACTCGCCTGCTGCTCAGCCCCAAGGAAGTTCTCCACGAGTCGGACCGCCAAAGCTAGGGTTTCAGCAGTGTGGCGTTTTACCCACAAGCGTGCGGAAGGGGGTATTATTTGTAGAAATTGTTCCAAAACCACCGGCTCAAGAATTGCCTCCTTAGTGCACTCCTCGGGTTGTATCCAGCGCATACATAAGTCCAATAATCGCTGAGCGAGGACCCGGGGTCTCATCTTAGCGGTGTACTTCATGTTCCGGAACTGCTGCCGGTAGGTCTCTGGGGTCAGACCTAAGCGATCCAGTATGGCGGCTTTTACTTGTCGGTAGTCCATGGCCTGATCTGCTGGGAGACCCTGATATGAGGCCTGGGCTTCTCCTATGAGGAGCGGGGCCAAAGCAGTTGCCCAGCGATCTGTAGCCCAGCCCTGAGCTTCGGCAACTCTTTCAAAAGTCAGTAAAAAAGCCTCTGGATCCTCGTCCGGAGCCATTTTTCTCAGGAGTACCGGGGGGTTTGCTTGCAAGTTCTGGACTGGCAGACCCCTGGAATTGGGTCAACAGCTTGGCAATCCGCTCATACTGTGCTTTTTGTAGTCTTTCATCTCTCTCCACTTGCAGCCGGGCCTGCTCGCACAGAAACGCTTTCAACATTTCTTCCATTCTTGTGTGTGTGTGTGTGGCCCTTTAACTGCAGGAGCCTTTTGAAAAAAATCAAATCTCACTTCTTTGACACCATACAGTATGTTGCAGGGTACATGCAACTACACACGCGGGTTTCTTGACAAGGCTTATTTATTTAGCCTTGCAAAATGTACAGCACACAAAACAAAAATAGCTTTTCTTCAGCAGACAGACAAAAACAGTTTCTCTTTAGCAGACAGTGTATATGGCAGTTGCCCTTTTCCATGCAGGGCACAGACAGTTCACATCTATCTACTTTTCTAATCAGACCTTGTATCAGGAAATCTCTCAGCAGCTTACTCCTCTCTCCTCAACCGACAGCCTCCATGTGTTTCCAGACTGGGTTTTAACACACATTGATTAGGCAGCTGGGATCCAACTAATTGTCCTGAGGTTCCCAGCTGAAGTTAACCTAGTCAGTGCTGCACTGCAGACTAGACATAGGTTTTCCAGGCATATAACTGGTGGCTTTTGTTTACCCTGTCACAGTGTCGATGCTCCCATTCATCACATCCATGCCACCCTCCTACTCCGACGTCGGGGAAACAGGGGCATGAACACCGAGCAAATGATGTATCCCTGCTATGTCAGCCTCTATCTTCTCCATCCGTCAATCCTTCCGTTGATCCATATGTAGCATCCGTTGCTCCATATTTAGCATGGTCTCCAGAAGCAGATCTATCTTTGTCAGCATAATGGAGTCCACGGGGATATCCACACTTATCCCATTCAGCATCCGGTCTAACGAGCTGCTTCTTGTGCATGGCGTGTGGACATCTGGGTGGATGGGTGCTACGGAGGATGAGATGGGGGTTCCATGGAGAGAAGCGGCAGCGTTGTCAAAGAAGGGTGGAGGAGGTGACCTGTGGATATCCAGTAGAGGAGAAGCGGCAGCATCGTCGAAGAGGGATGGAGAAAGTGACCTCTGGATTTCCGGGCGAGAAGCGGCAAGTCGTCTAATAGAACTGGAGAAGATGGCCTGTGGGTTTCCGGGAGGGCGGCGACGGCAGCATCGAGCGCGAGGAGTGGAGAAGATGGGCTGAAGATTTCCGGGACAGCGGCGGCAGAGTCGTCGAAGCGTATGGGAGGAAGTGGTCTGCGGGTTCGATGGGTTGGCTGCCATTTGTTTTGCGTTGAGAGTACATCACCGTATTTCTTCTTGACATAATAAGGCTGACGTCTATTAAAACCCTTAGCCTTTGGGGTCAGCAGAAGGTTTACTTTATTGGCCTTAGCCTGTCGCTTTGGCCTTGGCGTGGAAACGGCAACCGCCTTTCGCTTTTTCTGCATGACAGGCACGGCAGAGGCGAGTGGGTTCCTGCGTCCGTAGAATCGGGGTTGATCCATGGAAGCAGATGGCATAATGCAGTATCTGGACAAGGGAAAGTTCAGATAAAGATCATCGAGTGGTGGGCTATGCAAAGTGTGTAACCTTTTATGCATGGCGGCGAGGTACAGGTGTTGAATGTGGGCGTACTCTAATGTGAGTCATTACCGTATAAATACACCATCCATTTTGTGGATTCACTGCACATTGAATACACATCGACTAAACATCGAATATACATTCTTGTGTTTGTATTTCTTTCTACTCACAGCAATGCCCGTTAAAAAGATTTCCAAGGAGCTCAGCTTGCGAATTAAGGAGATGTACACGAGCGGACACCGAATTGCTGCTATCCAACGCTGGTTAGCTACTTCTGGCATCGTTGTGCCAGCAACCACCGTGAGCTATCATGCACACGGAAAAACCAGAGAATGCAAAAGGGCACCAAGGGTAAATAACGCGTAAGTATATTTATACAACTTAATTTTGTTTTTATATAAAATATTGTACTGTAGATCTACAGTACTGTATCTAATATTTTTGTTATTTCTGTAGATTTATATTACAACAGTATATATATATATATTTTATATTTATATATATATTACAACACTATATATATTTTTTATATTTATATTACAACAGTATATATATATTTTATATTTATATTACAACAGTATATATATTTTTTATATTTATATTTATATTACAACAGTATATATATATTTTTATATTGCTGCATATTAATAGAACAATATATTGTGTACTGTTGATCTACTGTCTCTAATATTTTGGTTATTTCAATTTATATTTATATTACAACAGTATATATTTTTTATATTGCTGCATATTGATACTGTAGAACTGTGCTGTAATACTGTAATGCTGTGCTTGTGGCCTACTGGACTGTAACTTACCGGATTGTTTTTCTTTACATTGTAGGGAGACAACTCTTCTGGTGGACAAAATAAGTGAGGAGAATGATGAGAAGAGTGCATTAAGGGTCAAATACACTCTGCAGGAAAATCACAATTTCACTGTATCCGAGACCAGCATAAAGAAGATGAGACCCAGCATTGGATGGAAATATGGACATGTGAGGTTAGTACTGGACAGTACAGGAGGTAAAAGTGTTGTTTAGGAAACTGTACTGTACCGCTAAAATTATTTATTCCTTGTCATTACAGAGCATACCCCATGATAAGGGACGCAAACAAAATCAAAAGAGTGGTCCATGCCCAGGCATGGATCGACAGTGGGGAAACTTTCCAGGATTGCACTTCACTGACGAGTCTACTGTGTCGCTTGAGAGATTTGCAAGCTTTGCATTGTACTGCACTAGTGTAGCCTTATGCACTGTACTGTACTATTGTGCAGTTTTTTGAGCACTTTTCTTTTCTTGTTATAGGAATCATGAATAAAGCTTTCTTCCAAGACAAAATTGTGCCTGAGATAGTGGAATACATCACACGCGAGTTCCCGGATGGTCACCGTTTCTACCAGGACAATGATCCGAAGCACACCGCGTCAACAGCGCATATCCTTGAGCGCGGTATCAACTGGGTGAAGACGCCAGCGGAGTAAGTGCGGTAACCTTGTCTCATTTTCTCCCCACTGTTTTTACTGTGTACTGTACCTCTTAAACTAACTGTCCATTTTTTCCAATGACAGATCGCCAGACTTCAATCCGATCGAAATGGTCTGGCATCAGCTGAAGGACCATATCCGGAACCATATCCGGAAAGTGATGAAACCCTCCAAAAAGGATGAGTTGGCGAAAGACATACTGAGTTTTTGGAACGATGTACTCACCGTGGAACGCTGCAATAAATATATAGACCATGTTGCCACTGTGTTGCCCATTGTGATCGCGCGTAATGGGCAAGCATCAGGAAAGTAGTACTGTACTGTAGTATTGTAAGTAGAGTATGATACACGTAAGTATGGCACAGTAGTTACAGTATAGACTAGTTTGACAGTACTAACTGCCTACTAACTGCTCAATTTTTTTCTTTCCAGAGAAAGCAGCACCAGCCATCTACAGTAGTACTACACATCACACAATGCCATAATACAGTACGCACATAACTGCACTAATTTTTTGTTTTCTTGTCTCTTCAGGAAAAAAGGATGGCCTGGGGGGAGTGGGGTGTTGTGTGCAGTCTAATCTGTTTGTACAGTCAAGTGTACAGTATATAAACAGCAGTAATGATGTACACAAAACCTCTCCTCTCTCAAGGAACTACTGTACTGTACACAGAATGAGGAAGAAGATAAAGACGGAAAAAATTATATTACTATATATATATATTATACATTATATATTATTAAATAATATTATTATAAATGTGCATTATTCATGTTTATCCATGTTTTACAAATGTTTTATAAATGTTTATCCAATTTCAATCTGCCAGAAGTACTTAATAAAGACTGCATTATGTATTATTCATGATTATTTTTATATTTGTATTTTTTGGTTCCTGATAAAATAAAATAAATATTTATTTACATTCCTGCTAATCATAATCCTTGACAACACCCCCCCCCCCCCCCCCCCACACCTACAGTACACCAAAGAAAAAGAATAAATGACAAAACAACATGAATCAGTTAATGGTTTTTTTAACTCTCAATTCTCACAATGCTGTGCAAATCAGATTTACATTTCAAATTCGAGAAGGGATTTTCCAAAGCGTTACCGTAAACAAAGCTTCAAAGGGTTGGGGAGGGGGGGGGGGACTTGGGTGAGTCATGCACAGTAATCAGCTAGCTCCCATCTCAAAGAGGATTACACGCAGGCACAGTGAGGTGACGCTCGGCTATGGACGGATTAAGAACACAATGTCAAGCTTCAGAAAATTAATGACTCGGTGGAGGGGGGTGGGGGGTTGGGTAAATCATGCTCAGTAATCAGCTAGCTCCCAACTCAAAGAGGATTACACGCAGGCACAGTGAGGCTTTTTAGCTTGGCTATGGACGGATTAAGAACACAATGTCAAGCTTCAGAAAATTAATGACTGTGGAGTTTCAAATCCTTGAGCAAGCCTTGTGTGTGTTCATGGGAGAGGGGGCTACAGGGTACAGCTGCATGAAGTTCAAAGATAATAACATACCGTACTTTAATTTCAAAAGGCAGTTCATCATAATAATATGATCCCTACACCCCCAAATACAGTACGTAAAAAGCACACAAATTAACCATGTGCAGTCAAACGCACAGGGTCGCAGTCAAAAGCCACAGCACAGATTGAATATCGTAATACAGTATCAAGATGGTTTTTGCAGGTTTGTGGAGAAAAAAAAATTAGAATAAAAAAATGTTTTTTTTTTTTTTTGGTCACTCACTCAAGCAAGCAGTGGTGGGCGAAGTTACAGGCGCATGCGCAGTAATCACCTGCTGTCAAGCAGGAATGTGATTGAAACCAGACACACGTTCAAAGGAATGGTGTGAGAGAGATGTACTGCATTTTAGAGAAGATAAGAAGTTGAAATACACTGCAGTGCAGTTAATTATCCTGAGCGAGGGGAGAGCGCTGTATATGCCGAAATGTGACACTGTTACAGTACTGTACACGCCTATGCGTTTCAACAATTTTCAAATGAGACATACAGTACTGTACAGTACAGCACTGCAAATGCATGTATACTTTAAATATGCAAATTTACAATTACTGCGCGCGCACACACAGACTGTGTACTGACGTAGGTTGAACCGCAAAGGTATTAGACTTCCAAGACAACAGCTCTCAAATGCCTCCCTGAGTTTTAACACGGCATTGCAGTATTGCAGACAGCGAGAATAAAATGCTAATATCACGAGCGCTAAAATAACGCAATTCACTCAGGGCCAAAAAAAAAACGCACCTGACCGGGATTATCTGAGAGCCGCGGAGCTAGCTGATTTAGACTCAGGTCGGCCGCCAATATAGATTATACACCACAATCGCCTTGCTGCGCAAGAACTACGACTATTTGATTTCTCCAACCCTAGACCGCGGCAATTATTATGACCATTCTGACCTCTCCTACCCTGACCTGGCTACACGACCTTCACTCTGTACTCCGGACGTGCTTGTCCAGTTGTAGGTCCATGGTTACAAACATCCCCACCTCAGCCTCGCGGTCCTGTCCTGTTTGTGGTGAGCACCCGTTACACTCTTCACCTTTAAGACCCATCTTCAAACACACCTCTTTAACTAAGCATATGGGTAGGTCCACTGGCTGATACTATACATATCATATGCACTGACCTTGACCACTTGCAGACACACTGACCAGAACAGCCTCCTACTGTCTCTGTAAATTCTGTCCACTTACCACTAAGATTGTAAGCTTATTGGAGCAAGAAATCCTTTTCCTATTGTTACATTTATGTCTGAAGAGCTTATTCCTATTATGTGTTACATTATCAAGTCATGTATATTACTGTTGTGAAGTGCTATTACATAGATGCACTATATAAATAAAGATATACATACTGTACATACATATGCCAAATGTCTTTCTTCCTACTTCTGATTAAATCAAGTAATAGTGCCTGGAAAGGACATTTGTAAAGGCACTGTATCTGTTTTGGGCAATGGCTCTTTCAGCTTGCTATGAGCCTTTGACTGCACATGCTCACTAATCCTGATTACTGTTCTCTTCTTTACTACAGGAATTGCAACTCTATAAAATGTATGTATAATATGTCTCTTATGGCTAAGGTGATCAGGTTTCCACAGCACAGGCAGGTGCAGTTTAACTTGCAGTCATTCCTTTTCAATTCTGTTAATAAGATATTCCGCTTGAAACTTAGAGAATGGAGGAATAGGGAAGGCTAGCACCACAATTGAGGTCCCTTTGCAAGGCTTGTCTATGCTGCGTCCTTTAGCAGCCCAGGATATACAGCCCTGTTTCCCTGCTGAAAAAAATAGGATTTAAGATAAAAAATATATATATTCAATGTTTGCTGTTGTCTTTTTCAGTTTGCTCGTGCATTCTACTCATTCTAGTTTAGAATTTTAGAAGTTTAAATTGATTGAAAATCAAAATGGCATTTGAACCTCTTCTATCTAGAATGGACTTGCAGCCTTATACAGGTAGGATAGCAGCAAGATGGCAGCAAGCCGGCAGTGTTGTCTTAAATCAGGAGTGGCCAACAAAAGGTCAGGTGTTCAGGATATCTCTGCTTCAGCACAGGTGGCTCAATCAGTGGCTCGGTCATTGCCTGAACCACTGATTGCGCCACCTGTGCTGAAATAAGGGATATCCTGAAAATCTGACCTGTTGGTGGCCCTTGCGGACCGGAGTTGGCCACACCTGTCTTAAATGGATGCAAGAACCAAATAACAAGAGGATGTTGTCTGTACAGCAGGTGTAAAGTCAGGGGTTGAGAACTAAATTTGTGTGTCGTCAGCATAGAGGTGATATTTGAACCCAAGATGTGATTACGTCTGGGAAGGTTGTAACTGAATATCAGCTCTAAGAAAGGTAGCTTGTACTGTAGAGTGATACGCAATTAAAATGATGTAAAGTTGGAGCTTGTTCCGAGTATTAATTGCAATGCTAGGAGATTAGATATGTGAACAGGGGTGCTGATAAAGCTGGGTATTTACAGCAGGTGGGTGGACCCCACTGAACTGTGTATCCCCGTTGGTGCTTATGTAAATCTTCTTACCCCGTTTCTCCCAACTGGCTGCCGTGTGGAGCCACACGCTCACTAGGTAACACCGCGTAGCCTCTCCTTCTGCACTACTGATCCAGGTGAATCAAAGAATGCAGGCTCACTTCCTGGAGCTCCCGTGGCATCCGTCGATCCACGTGGATGTAGCAAAAAAGGGGGAGATCGAGATCTCCCCCTTTTTCGACGTGATTACGTCACCAAGAGAGAGTTTGTACAGAATAAAGAGGAGACGTCCCAGGACAGATCCCTGGGGTAACCCCAGAGAGAGGTCGATAGAGGAGGAGGTGTTAGCAGAAGAGATGCTGAAAGAACAATGGGAGAGGTAAGAGGAGATCCAGGATTGAGCTTTGTTATGAATGCCAAGATTATGGAGAATGTGAAGGGTGGTCCACCGTATCAAATGCTGCAGAGAGGTCGAGTAGTATGAACAGAGTGTAATGACCTCTGTGTTTGGTAGAATGGAGGTCATTAATTATTTTAGTGAGGGCTGAATGTGAGAGCAGTACAGAAGCCAGATTGTAAAGTGTCTAGGAGAGAATAGGTGTTGAGAAAATGTAGCAAGTGAGAGAATACAAGATATTCCAGGAGTTTAGAGGCAAACGGCAGGAGGGAGACAGGCCAATAGTTAGAAAGACAGGTAGGGTTAAGCTTGTGGTTTTTGAGTAATGGTATGACTGTTGCGTGTTTGAAGGAGGAGGGAAAGGTACCAGAATAGAGGGAGGCGTTAAAAATGTGTGTGAGCATAGGGATTATAGTAGGAGCAAGAGGTTTTAGGAGATGGGAGGGAAGGGGGTCAAGAGGGCAAGTGGTAGATGGATAAGAGGAGAACAGCAGTGCCACATCCTCCTCTGTGACAGCAGAAAAAGAGCCAAGGAAGGCAGGAAGAGAGTTAGGAAGAGGTGTAGGATGGGAGGAGGAAACAGAGGGGATGTCCTGACGTATAGATTCCACCTTTTCCTTTAAATAGTGAGCAAAGTCCTGAGGTGAAATGGAGGAGGAAGAAGAGGCAGCTGAGGGTGGTCAGAGGAGGGAGTCAAAGACAGAGAAGAGTCAGCATGGTTAGACTTGTGTGTGTTGATTAGTGAAGAAAAGTAGGTTTGTTAAGCCTGACGAAGGGCAGAGTTGAAACAGGATAGCATAAATTTGTAGTGAAGGAAGTCTGCGAGAGTGTGAGATTTCCTCCAGAGGCGTTCAGAGAAATGAGTGCAGGAATGAAGCATGCGCATGTGGGAATTTAGCCAAGGGGTTTGAAGGACGAGAATGGCAGAGAGAAAGAGGGGCATGTAGATCAAGAAAGGAGGATAGGGCAAATTTGTAGTTCTTGATCAGGTTGTCAGGGTCTGGAGCAGGGCTGAGAGACGAGAGGGAGGAGCGTAAAGTGTAAACAAAAGCTGGGAGGTTAATAGAGCGCAGGTTTCTGCAGAAGCGAGGGGTAGATTGAGGGGGAAAAGGGGAAAATCGAGAGAGAGACAATGAGATGAGATTATGTTCGGAGAGAGGAAGGGGGAAATTGAGAAATCAGAGAGAGAAAAGTTTAGAGAAAACCATGTCTAGATAGTGGTCATCCTTGTGGGTGCTGGCTGCTGTCCACGGGTGAAGGCCAAAAGAAGAGGTTAGAGAGAGAAAGCGAGAGGGCCAAAGGAGAGAGGGGTCATGAATATGGCTGTTGAAGTCCCCAAGGAGAAGAACAGGGGAGACTGAGAAGAGAAAGAAGGGGAGCCAGGATTCAAAGTGAAAGAGAAAGACAGAAGGGGATGAGTAGAGGTAGGTGGGTGATAGATGACTGCCACATGGACCGGGAGACGGGAGAAAATCTGGACAGAGTGAACCACAAAGAATGGAAAAGCAAGAGAAGGAGGAATAGGAAGGGTTCTGTAACGGCAGATTGAGAAAAGCAGGAGCCCCTGCCATCAGGGCCCGGAGTGTGGGAGAAAGAGAGGCCGCCGTAAGAAAGGACAGCTTCCAGACAAGAGTCAGACTAAGTGAGACAAGTCAAAGTTATTGCAAAGAGAAGCAGAATGAGAGAAAAAGAAGTCATGCACAGTGAGGAACTTGTTAGAAAGGGAGCGTGCATTCCATAGGGCACAGGAGAATTGGAGAGCTGAGGGAGGGTGGCAGGGGATGGGAATGAGGTTAGAGGGGTAGACACCAGAGGGAGTGGAAGTTGCATGTGGGAGGTGAGGACAAGAGCAAGTAGAAATAAAAGAGGGACCTGGATTGGAGATATATCCCCAGAAGCAAGGAGGAGAAGGATTGAAAGATAGAGAATGTGTGAGGATGATTTGTAGGGTTTTTTTTAGTGCAGGGTGTATAGCTGTGTAGTGTCAGCGGGCCCAGGTAAGAAAGGAGTTCATGTGAACTGAGAAGTGGCGAAGGAAGGAGAGATGGAGATATATGAATAGAGTTAGAGACATGAGGCTGGTAGAAAGAAGTGCGTACTTTGAGAAGAAATTAGGTCACAGCAAATATAAATAGTAAAGGTGGCATGGCAGCAATCGTTAAGTGCTGAGATGTGCAGTCTGGGATAGATAATATCCTCCTTTCCAGCCTAGATCAAATTCAAGATTCAGGGCCAGTAGATGTTGTGTAAAAATAAGCTTAACCTAGGATTATCCGTGAAGGCCCACTAAAATTATATGTCTAGTTTATGAAGTTTAGTGACAGTACCCAGACTTACCAGAGGTCCCTAAATATGAGATGTCTAGCATACAGTTACAGTTCACAAGGTTACACATATTTATTTATGACCTGTGAACTCAGCTGATTAAATTGATACCAAAAATTACAGGTTGGTCTATGTTATATCTCTATCTGTTTTCTCATGCAAAAGTAGCAGTTGCGTTGGCATATTTGAAATCTACGCATGTATGATAATTATACAAACATCACAGTGAAAGTGGCATCTGCACAGATATGATAGAAATTATGTTATGAAGTATCTCATAGATACTGGCAGCTTTTTGATTGAAAATATAATTTTTTTCATATCTAGCCATTAAAATGTCACTGGCTGAAGATTGATGGAAAGGGGTGTGGGGGGGGGATGGTGTAAAGGATATGCCCAGAAAGTTGATCTCTCTGATCACCTATATAGATACTCAAGTACCTAAACTAAGGAAATATGTTAAGCTGACTGATACAATTAGGCATCAAATGATACACATGGCTTTGATATTATGTAACATACTGGAAGAAGTGCCACACACACTGTAACCTGTCTTTGTCTACCTTAAAGGACAGGTTTCTGGAACCAAATTAAATGTGAGTATTGACTGAGATATTTTTTTTAAGAGAAAGTAGAAAAATAATCGTTGGAAAAATAGTTATAATCACAACAGAATACACTACTCACTCTACTCATTGGACTCACCACCATTTATATTATCTTATACATATTGTGGCCTATTTACTATAGTAAGATTATATATGCATCAAAATTGTGGAACTAAAAAGTAGTGCAAAACTTCATACTTTGCTTCATACATATGATGCATAGTGCATTGTTTAAACTTGAACACATTGCATTATGTGGATTACCTGTGTAGCTGGGTTCCCCTGGTGCCCACTTACCTGTTGGCTGTGCCCAGGAGCTACAGGGGTGAATGCATCGCCGGCTCTCCCGGCGGCCTCAGTTACAGGGCACCGCCACGTTTTCCGTGTCAGCGCATGCGCAGATTGTCGCGCCTGCGCAGAAGGTGTCCGGCAGCCATGTTGCGATTGGCAATAGGCTCGAGCAGGACAGACGCAACGACCATTACAGAGAGGGAGATATGGCAGAGGTGGCTATCTGTAAGGCAGGGACCTCACTAGGTTGCGCATGTGCAGAGAAGTGCAGCGGCGGCCATTACAAGCTCGCGCATGCTCAGTGCAGATCGCGCACATGGCCCCAATGATAGAAGGCTCTATGGGGAACTACAACACCAAGAAGCCACTGGGGCTGCTAACCACATGACGCCAGGGAGCAAATGGAAGAGCCAGATTCTCCTGCTGCAGAAGGATACATTTCGTGTGCAGGGAAGAGGAAGTCAGTAGGAGCTGGGACACAGAGAGAGGTGGGTGTAGGTGTAGAGAGGCAAGTAGCCTCTGCACTAAGCCAGAGACCACCCTAGGCCCCAGCTAGGCCCCTACTCATATCAGATTGTGACTGATGTATGGGAGGCCCCTTCAGTTAGGGACCTTCTCCTTAGTTGTGTGTTAAGTTCAAGGACAGAGCTGCAGTGCTGCGCGCCCCTAACAAGTGTGGTCTGGAACCAGACCTACCTACATCACTGGAGATAAGAGACTATCTGTACGGTGAGATTACTCAGAGGGAGATTCTCCTATATGAAAGATGACGCCATCGCTGAGGCTCTGGCGCTAGAAGCAGACGGATCCTCTTTCTGTGGTTCTGCTGTACCCGGGTGCAGGAGCCCCGGGCAGGTATACACCAAGTGCACCAACAATACACCTCATCTAGTTCTGTCTCACACTTTGGTGGGGTTGTGGGACTCTAGGGACCCTTGGGTATATGGTGTGGGGTTACGGCCCAGTGAGGCCAGTGTTACAGGCTGACACTCAAGCTGTTGATGTTATATTGTTATATGTTATTCTGCTGCATATAACAAACTTTTCTATATACTCTGGTGTATGTGGTTACTGTATGTGGGTCCTGTATCAGGGGTTATTCTATCATATCCTGCATAGGTGGAGGCGCTGTAAGTACGTTCCAGGAAACAACCCAGGCTCCCAGTGGCGGAGGTTCAGGCCTCCTGTGAGCCTGACAGGTATTGTACCACACCTGGTAACGCATGTAGATTTCCCCACAGGGTCCCTATCTGCGATTGGGGGGCCAGGGGGGAGTGTGTTACATCTGATTGATACAATTGATACAATTAAAATGAAAGTGGAATTATGTGTATTTTTATGAATAGCTAGTGTTAGTAAATTTATATTAATAGTGTAATATTATTTATAATAGCTATACTGTCAAAATAATTCATTTTGTTAACCTGCTGTGTATGATTAAATATGTGTGCTGTGTTAAATACATTTTTGATTGATACTGTACCTAGCAACTTAATTCTGAGCTAACACTATTAACAGACTTTGTAGGGTTACTTTTGACAGATTATGTTGCTAGTTTTTTTTTGGTGCACAGATGTATGTTCTAAAAAAGAATGTGTCTATGTGTCAAAAAAAAGGTGAATGTTCGGCCTAGCATGATCTATTTCTGTGCTTCAAAAAACATGAAAAAAAAAATATTTTAATGAATTAAAAATAATTAATTGAAAAATTAGAAACTGTACAATCTTTTGGCAATTTATAATTACTTATTAAATCTTCCTTCACTGCTACAGAAAGAACATCACATGTGAATGCTTTTAAATGGTTGAGATCACATTTAAAAGATCTATTTGCAGTTGACGTGTCCACGTAGTAGCACAGACATTTACTGTATGCTGCCAATTGCAGTTCTGTAGCAGAATCTCGGTTTAACATGAATGCACCATTCTCAAGAGCTGAGGAGATAGTTCTATATTCATACAGCAGAACAGAAAGATAAGAGCAGAGAAAGGAAAAAATAAATCTGCTGTCAAGACATTATCATTCACGTTACATGGTACGAAACAAATATAGCTGTCACTTTCTAGAAGTCACTATAGATAAATTGAAAATGTATATCATCCTCAGTGAAGCGTGGAAAAATCTACCTATTACTCAGTGATGCACGCTGTTCATGCAATATATATTATCAAAGGACAAATTAACTAGCTTGCCGGATAGCTGAGGGGGCTTGAAGAGCTTATCAAGTCCCTAAATCAAAAAAGGAAGAAATGCAAAGAGACAAAGGAAAGGATATGCCCTAATCAGACTCAGAGAAGCAAATGCAATTGTTTCAATCTTGTGCACAGTACACGGTACTAAATCTTATTTATTGCAGTAACGACAGAAAAACACAAAATATCAGCATTATGGAAAAAATATAGCTCCAGTATATGTTTACTCGTATTGAATAATGTAATTGGAATATCTTCTGTGAAAAAACTTCCTTTAAAATGATTTGTGCTTGTACTGTACTGTCTTTGGATCTTATTTCTTCCTTAAAGATGCAGTTACATGCAACAGATATTGCAGCTGTTATAATACATTTTAGCAGTTTCTCTACCGTTTTAATATTTGTTTTGATTTTTTAAATGTTTAATCGTTTTTCAAATGTATGGCTGCTAGTAGAGGTGGGTGAATCCACCGAAATCCGTTTCCTGTGCTTTTGCTGATGTTACCCCCAAAATCCATTTCACAGTGTCAAATCTGCAAATGGATTTGAGCGGTTTTAATCCATCAAATCCTGCCATTGGATACAACCCGTGAACAGATTTGTACAATCAAATCCGCGGATTCAGCAATTCATTGGCGGATTCAGCAATCTGTTGATAGATTCTTACGAATCCACCAACGCATTTCTGATTCCGCGGATTGGATTCTACAAATCCGCCCACAGGTTGCGGAATCCGCAGAGTGTATTGGTAATAATAATTTAAAAATCCTCAAAACGCAAATCACCCTTTTTCACATTGATCCGCTGACATTCGCGGACCAAAGGAACTGGCCGCTTTAGTCCGGATCCAAATTCGCAAAAAAAAAATTTGGACCCTCTTTAGCCGCAAGCTCAACTCTTAATAGCACAACAACGGCATTATACAATATACAATACAGGCATACCCCGGTTTAAGGACACACTTTAAGTATACTCGCGAGTAAGGACATATCGCCCACTAGGCAAACGGCAGCTCACGCATGCGCCTGTCAGCACATCCTGAACAGCAATGCCGGCTCCATACCTGTACCGAAGTTGTGCGCAAGCGGTGAGACTATAGAGCCTGTTACAAATGCACTATTTACATCAGTTATGCACGTATGTGACGATTGCAGCACAGTACATGCATCGATAAGTTGGAAAAAGGCAGTGCTTCTCTTTAAGTACATTTTCACTTTACATACATGCTCCGGTCCCATTGCATACGTTAATGCGGGGTATGCCTGTACATACCTTGTTTTGTTACAATGTAGTTTGGATTTCATGCTTGTCACGGTAGGAGTTACTTGATTTTTGCAATAGACATTTTGTCATATATTTTGTCATAATATTACCTTTAAAAAAATGCAACACTAACTGCCTTATTGAATAATCGGCCTGTACTTTACAGACTCAAAGGTTAGTACTATGTATGCAGCCTTATACATGGATAGTACAATAAGGTATCAGGTTAAACAGCATGTGACATGTCATGTTGGGGCCCTTGACATGGGAAAAGTAAGTAAAATTACAGAAAATTAGTCCATCAAAGTTTTTTTCGCTATCATTTGTACTTGGAATCTACAGTATACAGTATGTTGCAGATCAATTTCATATTTTTTGAAGGCCTAGTTAATAAGCCACAACAGCAGCACATCATTAAGATCATGAATGTTAAGAGAAATCAGCCAACATACCAATAGCTGTCCTGTCAATTGTACAGGAAATATCTTTTTGCACCCAAAGTTAAAATGAATCAAATAGTAATTAATCATGTTGTTCATGTGCATTTTAATTTTTAAATATTTTTAAATATTAATTAGGGGGAAAAAAAGGATTGATTGTCATCAATGCATAATTTACATCAGTATATTTTGCTTCACATGCTTAAAAAACAAATCAATACCTTACTTAATCTCATGCACATATGACGACTCAGAATACCTTTATATTCATATGAGGAAGTCATATAATGTAAATGATTAATGCATATTGTGCAGCTAGTCAAAAAGATATTTAAGGCAGTGTAAATTAAATGAATTTGAAGCAGGAGAGCCTGGTTCAAATCCCGGGGTCAGCTCCTTGTGCCCATGGATAAGTCAGTTTATCTCCCTGTGCCTGAGGCACCAACAACAGATTGAAAACTCTATGGTACAGAGACTAGTGTGAACAAGAGATTAAAGTGCGCAGCTAATAAATAAACGTGAGATATAGTGATAAAGTAATTAAATGATTAATTACGTGACCTTGATCAGAGCGTCTGCAGCTGTGATGGAAGGGGGGGCTCAGGAACCCCCTGGAGCTAACAGATAAATACAAAAAAGACACAGCGCACAACGCTCATAGTGCAATTACAAAATTATATTAACATGAACAAATTATTGGGTGAGTATTGTGCGTACATCAGTGCAGTTAAAACAAGCAGTTTTGGGATATGTTACCCAACGCCTCAAATGACTGGAACAGATGTCCTCACAGGGGTAGAATTGCTGATGGCTCTGCGGCAGGATTTCAGTAGGGCAGATGGAAAGCCTCTGTGCGTCCTTGCTCCCCAGAGCATTAGTTGAACGGGAACTGCTGGCCCATACAGTGTTTGTTCTGAGCTGAACACCAGCTGATTACTCTCACTCCTCTCCGTGTGCAGCACTTCCTAGTGGATGACGTCACCGCTGGGAGTCGCCGATTTCACCGTTCAGTCTATCAGCTCGCGCAGTAAAATACTAGTTGAAAGGTAGAGCTGTTAGCAAGAATGTCCTACGCGTTTCGAAAACCGCAGTTTTCTTCATCAGGGACTGGTTTTTAGTGGATTCAGTTCATTTCTAAATACCCCGCGATCGTCACTCATTGGTTAAAGCCTTCTACTCTCCTAGCCAATGGGAGAGCAGCAAGGGCGGAGTAACAAGTCCTGAATAGCATGCGTCATTGGTAGTTATAGGCAATAGAGAGAAAAAAAAAAAACTTCATTAACTTTATTAACAGCAAAAAAGACTACCAAAGCGCGATTGAAGATACTAAAACAAAGAAACAAGTGTTAGACATAAAAAAACATAATAAAAGATGTATCTAATGCTATATGGACCTGGATAACTAAATATGAAATAAACTATAATGGATAAATCAACACTGGCAAGTAAATTCATAGCCGACTGATAGGTAGACAAAGTAGAACAATAGAAAGCCATAATATCATTATTAAAGGCATACAGACTAACATTGCAAATATTTTTAAAAAAATATTTTAAAATTTATTTAAATATCTTAAAAATAAATGGATTTAGAGATACAGATGTAAAATATCATATATTATTTAATAAAAGAGATAGAATTAAAATTATAATTATAGAATCAATACAGAGACCAGATATCTATATCTTCATTCAAACCCCCTGGATACAAAGTATTTAATTTATGTATCCAGAAGGTTTCCTGCCTAGATAGTTCCTTAACCCTATCACCCCCTCTCCTATTTTTAGGTACATGTTTAATGCCTTTAAATAATAGGGATGACGGATCACTGTTATGACATAGTGCATAATGTTTGGATAGGCTATGTTTCATGAACCCTATTTTAATGTTGCGCAAATGTTCTAAAATACGTACTTTTAAAGCACGTTTTGTGCGTCCCACATAAAAAAGGCCACATGGACACTCTAATAAATACACTACATGGTCAGTATTACAAAATATAAAATCCTTAATCTCAATTAATTCTCCATTTGGACATTTAAAAGATTTTTTGTCAGGGTGCAAATGCCTGCAAACTGAACACTTACCGCACTTGAAATTCCCAATTGGTTTATTGCTTAACCAATTTTTATTCCCACTAAAGTGTTCCTTTGGTTTAACGTCACTTGGGGATAGGATATTCTTTAGATTTCTAGCTTTTCTGTAGATAAATTTAGGGAATTTTGAGAGGTGAGTGCCCAGTAGCAGGTCATTTGAAAGAATTGACCAATGTTTTTTTATAATTTTCTCAATTCGCCCAGTCATGGAGTTAAAATCAGTGATAAAAGAAACATTGCATTTACCCTCATTTTCCAGATGGTTTTTACTTTTTCTATCCTTTGTTAATAACATGGTTTTTCTCTCAATCTTTCTAATTTTTTCCAAATCCCCATTTAATTTCTCCAGGTGGTAACCCCTCTCAAGAAATCTTGATGTTAATTTTTTGGCCTGTTCCTCAAAGTCTATTTCTGTGCTGCAGTTTTTCTTTAATCTATAGTATTGGCCACTGGGGATATTTGATATCCACGTTTTTTTGTGGTTGCTAGTGGCCATAAGGAGGGTGTTAGAGTCAACCTCCTTAAAATGAGTTTTTGTTACCACATCCCCTTTAGGTGACGCCACAAGATTAAGATCCAGGAAGTGAACTGCCGTTTCGTCCTGTACATGTGTAAATGTCAGGTTCCTGTCATTATTATTTATGTACTGTAGAAATTGAACAATTGAACACTGATCGCCATCCCAGATGCACAGGATATCATCTATGAACCTACGCCATACAATGATATTCGCTTTAAAAGGATTATTGTCTTTATTGTATATATAATCCTCCTCCCATTTTCCCATATACAGGTTTGCGAAACTGGGTGCGAATCTCGTGCCCATTGCAGTTCCGCAAACCTGTAGGAAAAAATCATCAAGAAACATAAAATAATTATGTTTCAGGATGTAATTGATTAGGTCCAAAACAAATTGTCTATTTAGTGGATGTAAGGTGGCATCATTCAGTAAAAAAGACTGAATCGCGTGTAGACCTTCTGCGTGTGGAATATTGGTATATAAGGCCTGCACATCGCAGGTCAGCCACCTATAAGATTCCTTCCATACAAAACCTTCCATCAGATTCAACACTGATGTTGAATCTCTCAAGTAGGAAGGAAGTTTGGTCACAAAAGGTTGGAGGAAAAAATCCACATATTGGGAAAGATTAGATGTTAGGCTGTCTATTCCCGAAATAATCGGTCTGCCTGGCGGGTTCGTTAAACTTTTATGAATTTTTGGGAGGTGATAAAAAATTGCAATTTTTGGGCAGCTACAGTACAAAAAATCATATTCTCTTTTGTCAATGACATTATTAGTTAGGGCTTCGTCTAAGACATTTTTTATGAGGACCAGGAATTCCCCTGTGGGGTCCCTCTTTAACCTTTTATAGGAGGTGGTGTCATTAAGGAGTCTGAGGGCTTCTCCCTCATAATCCTTCCTATCTTGTAACACCACACCACCTCCCTTATCAGCTTGTCTGATAATCAAATTTTTATTTTCTTTTAGGAGTTTAAGGGCCAATGTTTCGTTCTTATTTAAATTATGTCTAATATCACTATTTCTAATATTACTAGTTAAAAAGTTAAAATCTTTGTTGACCATGTTAAAAAACGTTTCTATGTGATGTCCTTTGGAGTGTGCTGGATAAAATTTAGACTTCCCTCTAAAGTGTGTATGTGTGCAGGTTAATTCTTCAGCTTCGGTCTCTGTCTGTGTGGGGTCAGTAGTACTATTAACATTCTCTATTGTTTGTGGAGTACTCTCTATATCAGATTTAATAAAATGCCTCTTCAGAGTGAGATTCCGAACAAACTTCTGAAGGTCTGAGTATAGCTGAAAGCCACTTGGCCCACATGATTGGGAGAAGGTGAGACCCCTATTTAAAACCTTCTTCTGATCATCTGTAAGGATGACAGTAGACAGGTTGAAAATCCCTTTGTACGCTGTGGTTGTTACAACGTCTCGCAATCTCTTTTCTTTAAGTCTGGCCCCCCCTCTTGTTCCTCGCCTGACAGGACCCTTTTCCTTCTTTCTTTTATCTCCGCTTTCTTTACTATACCCAGACCCTCTCCCTTTTTTGGGGGATCTGTATGTCTGTTTTTGACTGAGTCTAAAAAACCCGAGGGTGAGGGTTGGGCCGGTGATCTCTGTCTGGGACTAGGTTTAAAAAATCTCTGATTAAAATTTGCATATTTACTGTATTCTCTTTGTCCATATTTAAAATTTGGAATGTAGTTTCTCCCTTTATAGTTGGGGTTTCTAAAATGACCCTCTTGTCTGGGATGGTGCGGGTATCTATTATTTGGGGTGAAGCCCCTTCCTTCCTCATACATTTGGGTATCCCCACCCCTCTCATTCCAGTTTTCCCAACCTCTTTGGTTAGGGAAAGGTATAAAAATTTTATGTTGGTCATCAATCCTAGTCTGGGATTGGGACTGTTCTCTTGTCCCCCCTCCTTTCTGATTTGTTTTTACAGACCTACTTCTTTCTGGATCTTTAGCCCAGTTCCTTTGTCTATTGTTATCGTAGTCGGCCTTATCTCTAAAAAACTTTTCATGTTTCTTTTTCATAGTTTCTTCCTCCGCATGTTCCAATTTCATGCGGAGGTCGTGCTCGAGCTCCGAGCAATCATATTCAATTACTAGTGGCTCGAGCACTTTAATCACATTAGAGATTTCTTTATCCATTATTTTTAATGTTTTAGTTCTCTCATAGATAATAAGCTTCATCAAAGATATGGAGCAGTCATCCAGAATCCTATTCCACTCTTTTAAAAAATGCTCATTCTCCTTACCGAAGGTAGGTGACTTACGAAAACGCAGGCCCCTAGGGACCCTATCACACTCCACATATTTCTGAATTGTTCTCTTTTCAAGGTGGATTTTACTTTCGGTAAGGAGTAATTGCTCTAAAACCTTAAAATTCTTTTCAATAGACCCCTTGATATTTTCTGTGTCTGGAACTACAATATGTTCCTCACAAAATAGTGAATCAAAGTTTTCGTCACGTTTTTTCCTGCAATCTACCAGGCTCCACACCATAATTAAAAGAGGGTGTTAACCACACAGTAGAAAATATAAAGAATAACAGGTGTAAGTGCAGCACCAAAACAGAGCAAAGAATATTGTGAACAAGAGATTAAAGTGCGCAGCTAATAAATAAACGTGAGATATAGTGATAAAGTAATTAAATGATTAATTACGTGACCTTGATCAGAGCGTCTGCAGCTGTGATGGAAGGGGGGGCTCAGGAACCCCCTGGAGCTAACAGATAAATACAAAAAAGACACAGCGCACAACGCTCATAGTGCAATTACAAAATTATATTAACATGAACAAATTATTGGGTGAGTATTGTGCGTACATCAGTGCAGTTAAAACAAGCAGTTTTGGGATATGTTACCCAACGCCTCAAATGACTGGAACAGATGTCCTCACAGGGGTAGAATTGCTGATGGCTCTGCGGCAGGATTTCAGTAGGGCAGATGGAAAGCCTCTGTGCGTCCTTGCTCCCCAGAGCATTAGTTGAACGGGAACTGCTGGCCCATACAGTGTTTGTTCTGAGCTGAACACCAGCTGATTACTCTCACTCCTCTCCGTGTGCAGCACTTCCTAGTGGATGACGTCACCGCTGGGAGTCGCCGATTTCACCGTTCAGTCTATCAGCTCGCGCAGTAAAATACTAGTTGAAAGGTAGAGCTGTTAGCAAGAATGTCCTACGCGTTTCGAAAACCGCAGTTTTCTTCATCAGGGACTGGTTTTTAGTGGATTCAGTTCATTTCTAAATACCCCGCGATCGTCACTCATTGGTTAAAGCCTTCTACTCTCCTAGCCAATGGGAGAGCAGCAAGGGCGGAGTAACAAGTCCTGAATAGCATGCGTCATTGGTAGTTATAGGCAATAGAGAGGAAAAAAAAAAAAAACTTCATTAACTTTATTAACAGCAAAAAAGACTACCAAAGCGCGATTGAAGATACTAAAACAAAGAAACAAGTGTTAGACATAAAAAAACATAATAAAAGATGTATCTATTGCTATATGGACCTGGATAACTAAATATGAAATAAACTATAATGGATAAATCAACACTGGCAAGTAAATTCATAGCCGACTGATAGGTAGACAAAGTAGAACAATAGAAAGCCATAATATCATTATTAAAGGCATACAGACTAACATTGCAAATATTTTTAAAAAAATATTTTAAAATTTATTTAAATATCTTAAAAATAAATGGATTTAGAGATACAGATGTAAAATATCATATATTATTTAATAAAAGAGATAGAATTAAAATTATAATTATAGAATCAATACAGAGACCAGATATCTATATCTTCATTCAAACCCCCTGGATACAAAGTATTTAATTTATGTATCCAGAAGGTTTCCTGCCTAGATAGTTCCTTAACCCTATCACCCCCTCTCCTATTTTTAGGTACATGTTTAATGCCTTTAAATAATAGGGATGACGGATCACTGTTATGACATAGTGCATAATGTTTGGATAGGCTATGTTTCATGAACCCTATTTTAATGTTGCGCAAATGTTCTAAAATACGTACTTTTAAAGCACGTTTTGTGCGTCCCACATAAAAAAGGCCACATGGACACTCTAATAAATACACTACATGGTCAGTATTACAAAATATAAAATCCTTAATCTCAATTAATTCTCCATTTGGACATTTAAAAGATTTTTTGTCAGGGTGCAAATGCCTGCAAACTGAACACTTACCGCACTTGAAATTCCCAATTGGTTTATTGCTTAACCAATTTTTATTCCCACTAAAGTGTTCCTTTGGTTTAACGTCACTTGGGGATAGGATATTCTTTAGATTTCTAGCTTTTCTGTAGATAAATTTAGGGAATTTTGAGAGGTGAGTGCCCAGTAGCAGGTCATTTGAAAGAATTGACCAATGTTTTTTTATAATTTTCTCAATTCGCCCAGTCATGGAGTTAAAATCAGTGATAAAAGAAACATTGCATTTACCCTCATTTTCCAGATGGTTTTTACTTTTTCTATCCTTTGTTAATAACATGGTTTTTCTCTCAATCTTTCTAATTTTTTCCAAATCCCCATTTAATTTCTCCAGGTGGTAACCCCTCTCAAGAAATCTTGATGTTAATTTTTTGGCCTGTTCCTCAAAGTCTATTTCTGTGCTGCAGTTTTTCTTTAATCTATAGTATTGGCCACTGGGGATATTTGATATCCACGTTTTTTTGTGGTTGCTAGTGGCCATAAGGAGGGTGTTAGAGTCAACCTCCTTAAAATGAGTTTTTGTTACCACATCCCCTTTAGGTGACGCCACAAGATTAAGATCCAGGAAGTGAACTGCCGTTTCGTCCTGTACATGTGTAAATGTCAGGTTCCTGTCATTATTATTTATGTACTGTAGAAATTGAACAATTGAACACTGATCGCCATCCCAGATGCACAGGATATCATCTATGAACCTACGCCATACAATGATATTCGCTTTAAAAGGATTATTGTCTTTATTGTATATATAATCCTCCTCCCATTTTCCCATATACAGGTTTGCGAAACTGGGTGCGAATCTCGTGCCCATTGCAGTTCCGCAAACCTGTAGGAAAAAATCATCAAGAAACATAAAATAATTATGTTTCAGGATGTAATTGATTAGGTCCAAAACAAATTGTCTATTTAGTGGATGTAAGGTGGCATCATTCAGTAAAAAAGACTGAATCGCGTGTAGACCTTCTGCGTGTGGAATATTGGTATATAAGGCCTGCACATCGCAGGTCAGCCACCTATAAGATTCCTTCCATACAAAACCTTCCATCAGATTCAACACTGATGTTGAATCTCTCAAGTAGGAAGGAAGTTTGGTCACAAAAGGTTGGAGGAAAAAATCCACATATTGGGAAAGATTAGATGTTAGGCTGTCTATTCCCGAAATAATCGGTCTGCCTGGCGGGTTCGTTAAACTTTTATGAATTTTTGGGAGGTGATAAAAAATTGCAATTTTTGGGCAGCTACAGTACAAAAAATCATATTCTCTTTTGTCAATGACATTATTAGTTAGGGCTTCGTCTAAGACATTTTTTATGAGGACCAGGAATTCCCCTGTGGGGTCCCTCTTTAACCTTTTATAGGAGGTGGTGTCATTAAGGAGTCTGAGGGCTTCTCCCTCATAATCCTTCCTATCTTGTAACACCACACCACCTCCCTTATCAGCTTGTCTGATAATCAAATTTTTATTTTCTTTTAGGAGTTTAAGGGCCAATGTTTCGTTCTTATTTAAATTATGTCTAATATCACTATTTCTAATATTACTAGTTAAAAAGTTAAAATCTTTGTTGACCATGTTAAAAAACGTTTCTATGTGATGTCCTTTGGAGTGTGCTGGATAAAATTTAGACTTCCCTCTAAAGTGTGTATGTGTGCAGGTTAATTCTTCAGCTTCGGTCTCTGTCTGTGTGGGGTCAGTAGTACTATTAACATTCTCTATTGTTTGTGGAGTACTCTCTATATCAGATTTAATAAAATGCCTCTTCAGAGTGAGATTCCGAACAAACTTCTGAAGGTCTGAGTATAGCTGAAAGCCACTTGGCCCACATGATTGGGAGAAGGTGAGACCCCTATTTAAAACCTTCTTCTGATCATCTGTAAGGATGACAGTAGACAGGTTGAAAATCCCTTTGTACGCTGTGGTTGTTACAACGTCTCGCAATCTCTTTTCTTTAAGTCTGGCCCCCCCTCTTGTTCCTCGCCTGACAGGACCCTTTTCCTTCTTTCTTTTATCTCCGCTTTCTTTACTATACCCAGACCCTCTCCCTTTTTTGGGGGATCTGTATGTCTGTTTTTGACTGAGTCTAAAAAACCCGAGGGTGAGGGTTGGGCCGGTGATCTCTGTCTGGGACTAGGTTTAAAAAATCTCTGATTAAAATTTGCATATTTACTGTATTCTCTTTGTCCATATTTAAAATTTGGAATGTAGTTTCTCCCAATATGTGGATTTTTTCCTCCAACCTTTTGTGACCAAACTTCCTTCCTACTTGAGAGATTCAACATCAGTGTTGAATCTGATGGAAGGTTTTGTATGGAAGGAATCTTATAGGTGGCTGACCTGCGATGTGCAGGCCTTATATACCAATATTCCACACGCAGAAGGTCTACACGCGATTCAGTCTTTTTTACTGAATGATGCCACCTTACATCCACTAAATAGACAATTTGTTTTGGACCTAATCAATTACATCCTGAAACATAATTATTTTATGTTTCTTGATGATTTTTTCCTACAGGTTTGCGGAACTGCAATGGGCACGAGATTCGCACCCAGTTTCGCAAACCTGTATATGGGAAAATGGGAGGAGGATTATATATACAATAAAGACAATAATCCTTTTAAAGCGAATATCATTGTATGGCGTAGGTTCATAGATGATATCCTGTGCATCTGGGATGGCGATCAGTGTTCAATTGTTCAATTTCTACAGTACATAAATAATAATGACAGGAACCTGACATTTACACATGTACAGGACGAAACGGCAGTTCACTTCCTGGATCTTAATCTTGTGGCGTCACCTAAAGGGGATGTGGTAACAAAAACTCATTTTAAGGAGGTTGACTCTAACACCCTCCTTATGGCCACTAGCAACCACAAAAAAACGTGGATATCAAATATCCCCAGTGGCCAATACTATAGATTAAAGAAAAACTGCAGCACAGAAATAGACTTTGAGGAACAGGCCAAAAAATTAACATCAAGATTTCTTGAGAGGGGTTACCACCTGGAGAAATTAAATGGGGATTTGGAAAAAATTAGAAAGATTGAGAGAAAAACCATGTTATTAACAAAGGATAGAAAAAGTAAAAACCATCTGGAAAATGAGGGTAAATGCAATGTTTCTTTTATCACTGATTTTAACTCCATGACTGGGCGAATTGAGAAAATTATAAAAAAACATTGGTCAATTCTTTCAAATGACCTGCTACTGGGCACTCACCTCTCAAAATTCCCTAAATTTATCTACAGAAAAGCTAGAAATCTAAAGAATATCCTATCCCCAAGTGACGTTAAACCAAAGGAACACTTTAGTGGGAATAAAAATTGGTTAAGCAATAAACCAATTGGGAATTTCAAGTGCGGTAAGTGTTCAGTTTGCAGGCATTTGCACCCTGACAAAAAATCTTTTAAATGTCCAAATGGAGAATTAATTGAGATTAAGGATTTTATATTTTGTAATACTGACCATGTAGTGTATTTATTAGAGTGTCCATGTGGCCTTTTTTATGTGGGACGCACAAAACGTGCTTTAAAAGTACGTATTTTAGAACATTTGCGCAACATTAAAATAGGGTTCATGAAACATAGCCTATCCAAACATTATGCACTATGTCATAACAGTGATCCGTCATCCCTATTATTTAAAGGCATTAAACATGTACCTAAAAATAGGAGAGGGGGTGATAGGGTTAAGGAACTATCTAGGCAGGAAACCTTCTGGATACATAAATTAAATACTTTGTATCCAGGGGGTTTGAATGAAGATATAGATATCTGGTCTCTGTATTGATTCTATAATTATAATTTTAATTCTATCTCTTTTATTAAATAATATATGATATTTTACATCTGTATCTCTAAATCCATTTATTTTTAAGATATTTAAATAAATTTTAAAATATTTTTTTAAAAATATTTGCAATGTTAGTCTGTATGCCTTTAATAATGATATTATGGCTTTCTATTGTTCTACTTTGTCTACCTATCAGTCGGCTATGA
Source organism: Ascaphus truei (assembly GCF_040206685.1). Taxonomy (NCBI): domain Eukaryota; kingdom Metazoa; phylum Chordata; class Amphibia; order Anura; family Ascaphidae; genus Ascaphus; species Ascaphus truei. The sequence goes on along the minus strand of NC_134487.1, from coordinate 95,132,277 downwards.
ATTTACTTGCCAGTGTTGATTTATCCATTATAGTTTATTTCATATTTAGTTATCCAGGTCCATATAGCATTAGATACATCTTTTATTATGTTTTTTTATGTCTAACACTTGTTTCTTTGTTTTAGTATCTTCAATCGCGCTTTGGTAGTCTTTTTTGCTGTTAATAAAGTTAATGAAGTTTTTTTTTTTTTTCTCTCTATTGCCTATAACTACCAATGACGCATGCTATTCAGGACTTGTTACTCCGCCCTTGCTGCTCTCCCATTGGCTAGGAGAGTAGAAGGCTTTAACCAATGAGTGACGATCGCGGGGTATTTAGAAATGAACTGAATCCACTAAAAACCAGTCCCTGATGAAGAAAACTGCGGTTTTCGAAACGCGTAGGACATTCTTGCTAACAGCTCTACCTTTCAACTAGTATTTTACTGCGCGAGCTGATAGACTGAACGGTGAAATCGGCGACTCCCAGCGGTGACGTCATCCACTAGGAAGTGCTGCACACGGAGAGGAGTGAGAGTAATCAGCTGGTGTTCAGCTCAGAACAAACACTGTATGGGCCAGCAGTTCCCGTTCAACTAATGCTCTGGGGAGCAAGGACGCACAGAGGCTTTCCATCTGCCCTACTGAAATCCTGCCGCAGAGCCATCAGCAATTCTACCCCTGTGAGGACATCTGTTCCAGTCATTTGAGGCGTTGGGTAACATATCCCAAAACTGCTTGTTTTAACTGCACTGATGTACGCACAATACTCACCCAATAATTTGTTCATGTTAATATAATTTTGTAATTGCACTATGAGCGTTGTGCGCTGTGTCTTTTTTGTATTTACAGAGACTAGTGCCTGCAAAAATTCTATGTGCGGCACTGAGTATAATTAATAATTACTGTTATTATTATTCTAGCTTTTGCCTATTTCATGCATATTTTGCTCAAACCTCATATTTTATTACAAAGTTTTAATGAAAAAAATAGGTAAACTTCCATATCAATTGTCACCATCACCATCATCATCACCATCGTCCATCGTCCATCGTCCTTCGTCCACCAATCGTCAATCAATCACCATCATTCATCAATTATCGTCAATCAATCACCATCATTCATCAATTATTGTCAATCAATCACCATCATTCATCAATTATCATCAATCAATCACCATCATTCATCAATTATCGTCAATCACCATCATTCATTCAATTATCGTCAATCACCATCATTCATCAATCATTCATCATTAATCATCATCAATCATCATCAATCATCATCCATCATCATCATCATCAAAAGTGCATGGCCCTGCTGATGGTACTCAAAGGAGGAATATGAAAATGTTTTCAGCCTCAAAACAGCACCACATAATATTATACAACATAAAAACTTTGAGGTGGAGGAAGTTTATGACGATAGAAACATATAATTAAATGGCAGATAAAAACCACTGGCCCCCTAGTCTACGGATTATCCTAACTGCACTAAAAACTCAAATCCCATTTGATTGTATTGTATTGTATGCCTTTATTTATATAGCGCCATTAATGTACATAGCGCTTCACAGTAGAAATACATGTGGTAATCAAATAAATAACAGATAATATAAATAACAGATCATGGGAATAAGTGCTTTCGACATTAAAGTGACATTAAGGAAGAGGAGTCCCTGCCCCGAGGAGCTTACAGTCTAATTGGTAGGTAGGGAGAACATACAGAGACAGTAGGAGGGAGTTCTGGTACTGTAAGTGCGTCTGCAGGGGGCCAAGCTTTATATATCATGTGTTCAGAATATCTACAGTGCTATTCATATGCTTCTTTAAGCAAGTGTGTCTTAAGGTGGGTCTTAAAGGTGGATAGAGAGGGTGCTAGTCGGATACTGAGGGGAAGGGCATTCCAGAGGTGTGGGGCAGTCAGTGAAAAAGGTTTAAGGCGGGAGAGGGCTTTAGATACAAAGGGGGTAGAAAGAAGACATCCTTGAGCAGAACACAAGAGTCGGGATGGTGCATAGCGAGAAATTAGGGCTGAGATGTAATTTGATCCTTGGCTTTGTTTATATTTACATTAGGATAGCTTTATGTATATTCCAAGCATGTTTAATTCCCTTACTGTATTAGCCTCTAGCCCCTTTGTTGGGTGGCTATTCCATGAATCTGTCATCTTTCTGTGACTACTTCCTCACATTGCCCCTGAACCTGCCACCATCCAGCCTGATCCCCACATCTTGAACTCTTCACTGAAATATGCTTCCCTTCTGCCCTTAGTTGCAAACCTTTTTGCTTGTTTTTAAAGCTTCTATCATATCTGCCCCCACTCTATTCACCTGCAAGTACAGATGGGAAAATTCTTCACCAACACTTGCATTAGCTGAGAATTTGGCGTTTATTCATGGATTATCATAAAAAATGTGATGCCTTTAATAATTTGTGCAAATGTATGTAATTCACCGGTGGCCCTTAAACACACCTTCAAACAACACTTGGAGAGACAGCTGTGCACAAAAAAATCACTTGGGACTCTAACTAAGAAGAATCTCTCACTCTGGGGATTATTCTACAAAGTGTGATAAGCGCAGATGACATGCTATTGTATAAAAGCCCCATTGATTTAAGCCCTACCTCATTGTATGAACAGTTAAGGAGAGATCCCACATTTGATTTTAAGAAAGATTTATATTCTATGCTAAAAGAAGCTTTTACCTTGCGCATGCACCCATCTGCCGACACGCGCGTTTCGCGTAGCTGATCCTCAAGGCAAATACAAGGGGGGGGCTTGTGGTAGCAGCTATGCAAAACGCGCGCGTCGGCAGATGAGTGCACGTGCAGGACTCACTTGCCTACCCGCGAGTCAGCTGGCGGCAGTGTTCACCAGCAACTGCAGCGCGCTATTTTTCAATTGAGCCTCCCACCTGATCGGATAATCTCTAGGGAGCTCAGCTTACCAGGAGCTGTCATCCCTACTGTCACACAGTAGCAGTAAGCTGTTGAATACTATTACAGTGTTACTATGTTTTTGTATCCTCTACCTCTCATCTAGTACTGATCCTTTAGAGACCAGCTCTGACAACATAGCTGGTGTTGGGTCAGAACCGTTTATTATACAGGTACTGGTCGGACATGTTTTTATCCTCATATCAGTAGACCTATTACCTACCTGAGAGGTTTCTGAACAGACTCTACACTGAGCCTATGCCTGTTCAGTCCTATCTATGTATCAAGTGTGCATGCCTAGTATGTTATGTCCACATAGTGGAACTGGACCAATTGGGGAGCTCCCCCCCCCACTCAGCTCCACCGCATTTGGGGTTTATCATGTACCCAGTGGAACTGAGCTGATTCGTTAGACCCTTTATCAAGGTCATTTATACCCATTGCATTTTTAGACACTACTCCTTGTCACACAAAGGGCAGTATTTGAGAAAGTTACCCGTGAGTGACGAAACGCGTCAGGGAGCGTCATCACGTTGGACGCATTGACATTACGTCCTCACAGAGCGCTGGAGCGGACCGATCCACGCGCTGGTGTTACAGGGGCCTGGTAATTCGGAGCCACCTTCTTGGACTCTTGAACAACATCCTATATCTACTGGCCCTGGAAATCTGCTGGGACATCTGCTGGGACGTTTGCCCATCCTGCTTTAAGATCGGGTACTACCCCAAGGACAGGAAGCAGCAACCGGATGGTGGTGATTATATCACGCAATGCCTATTTTATTTGTACTTTTGTAAGTGCATTTTTTACCCCCCCTTCTCCCCTTTCCCCTCATTAAATTTACTATTTTACGCTATTTGGCGTGCGCTCTCTCCTCTCTTTTTCTTATATATATTTATATATATATATATATAATAATTATATATACACATACACACACACAAAAAGACAGGGGAGTCCAATGCTACATCCAATTGACAAAACATATATGGTAATGAGAGAGTGGCATACAGGGGGGGGGTCTCAAGTAAATAGCTCTAGGATCTAAGCATCCATTTTGTTTGCAGTCATTTTGTTTGTCTGTTCTTCTCCCTGCCTGTGTCATCCATTTTTGATGTTTGTCTGCATGAAAGCATGAAAGCACAGCTCGGGTTTGAAAGAAGTTTTTGCTCTCAGCAATGTTTACCGATACCAGCACTGACCATCCGAGCTGCAAAGGAATGGAGGGAGCGTACAGCCTTGGGATTAGAGTTAGATTCAACTCCTCACATTCAAGTGTCTGGTGGAATCAGAGATAGAAATCATTTCTCACATTCACCGCCACTTACAGAATACACAAACACCCAGAAGCGTATATGGAGGAAAGGTTACTGAGCTTGTATAAGGATTTTAGCTGTTTTTCTCATATTCATTTGTTTTTCATATAAATGTTAGTTATTGTCTATGACGTACAAATCACCCCATAAAGGGGGCGTTTAGTATTGGGGTATAAATATGCTGTATACTGTATATCTGAGAGAAAGCTTTTGCCTAAGCTGTCTCCATCCAAGTGTGCACCTGTATGCTAATAAACTCACTTGTTATTCTGTTACATTGAATCCTAATTTGTATTTTTTCTTCACGCTTTCACAGATGGCGCCTGAGTAGTTGCCCCATAAATCTCGGAATCAGAAAACTCGGACGGATCAGACTCCTCGGTCACTCAAACCTGAGCTCATATGAATCAAGGTACGGCTCCTTTATCACAAAAGCCTTTAGTGTAAATTGAGTGATCTGTAGAGAGATCAGTCTTAAAAGGTGACCTATCTGAGTGACAGGGTTCCTACAGTTTCAAGTGAGTTTATTCATTTATATCTGTTCCTGTGTCCATTTACAAATATAAGTGTTTAAGGTTTATTAGGACTAGGTAAGAGTCCCACTAAAGTTTTGGTATTGTTATGATGAGAAAATATGGTAAAGGGTAAAAGGTCTTCAGACTGTACCTGGGTCTTCGTACACCATTTGTTTTCTGAGCACGAAAAGTCCTTGTTTGGATATTTACTCTGTTTTATCAATAACATACCAAAAGAACTTTACGATTATTGTATCGAACAATTTTACATGATCAGTTAGGTTTGATTAGTGTAACAGGAGAACAATACGGAACCAAAGTTCTCATCTGATCAATGGATCACTGGTACAGGTTATGTGCACACTATACGGACTATTCACATGGAAATATACTAAAAAATTGGTACAGAGAACAGAAGCAGATAAGAGTAATATAGTTATCTGGGCAGGAGAAGGCACATTTAATTGTACAATTATTAATTGTTTGCGCAATACACTTATTATTCTTTCCCCCAAAATGATGTGTAAGGTGAAATATGTTAGAAATGGTTTGTTTGCAATAAATTACTATGGGAGGAAGCGTGAAGCGTATGGGCAGCTGCACCAGTTTTCTTATTCGTAAGAAGGTCGAACGCAAGGGCTCATAGTGGAACCTTCTAACCTTCAGTAATCCCTGTGTGTTCTTTGCAGTATAAATCTTCGTATTTCATGAGGTTTTGTGGCTGAGGTTAAACATATCCTTGTCCGGCTAATCAACGCAGCAGAGTCAGGTATGCGAGAATAAGCATTATCTTCCATTTTCCCATAGCAATAAGTGGTTATAAGTCACGTCCTGATACAAACTCAAGTCTCGTTGCCGTCAATTAAATTGTTGTGCCCTTTACAAGAGCTGTAAAAATTGACCTGAATACCCTCATGAATTGTACCTGAATGAATCCGTGTGAGAGTTAAATCATGGTAACACCAGGTTATTACATGTATACAAATCACAATCTAAGAACTTGCAAGTGCTTACAAAAATAAGAATATTATTAATTGCTCACAATGAAGTTTACATTTTTAAAAGCTGTACACCCATTATAATATGAAGTGATCAACACTGGACAAAGGAGAGTTTAAGTGTCCGTAGGAGAGTGAGAAAGAAGGACAAAAGAATGGGTATTTGTGGAAAGATCATTTGATCTTTACCATTTTTACAAATCAGCCCAGTTACTGGTATAATTTGAAAGTTTATTTTTTCTGGCCAGACGAATGGGTTTTTGAAACCAGGAGATATTCTTTTCCTTTTCCCATTTTTGGGATGCCACGAAAAAATTTAGTCTGCATTTGGGCTGTGGGATAGGCTCCATTTTTACACTTTGAGCTGTCCATATGAAACAGTGCATATTACAAAACCAGTAATTAATATTTGGAATACTGAATGCCCAAGGAAATTTGGCGCAACACCCAGGCTGGCTGTGCACCCGGGATGAGCAAGCTCGGAAATTATTTTTTTAATCAAATAGAATTATGCTGAGTGTCTTTATCTGTATAGAACTGTTCCGTAGATGTGCTCGGCGCTTCACAAAGAAATTACAGTACAGGAACTAAATATGCAATATGGAGTTCTAGGGAGCTAGTCTCAATATCAGGGCTCAGTAATGGTCATGGCATACAAATGAATAAAGTCCATAAGTGGAAATAACACACAGGGAAATAGAGCTAGAATCCAAGCTACGTGAGACTTAATGAGCACCTGTATGTCTAGAACTCCTGTCAATTTATGCATACATAAAGCAGTGGTTTAATGTCCCAGAGAAGGTGGCAGACCTATATATATAACATAAGGGTCATGCCTGCCTAGTCAAAGAAACAAACTGCATATACAATGACATAGTGGAGTAAACAGGTAAGTACTCACTGATGTAGCAGCTCATCCTGAGGTGCTGCGTGCATCACGCCAGCAAGGTAGATCAGTTAAGTATCCCATAGGGTCCAAAAACGGAGCACAGCAGCATAAGAAATGGGGGCCAAAACCAGCAACAATGGTTAAAAAAGTTTATTGAATAACAAGTGGGGGGTACAGGGCTACTCTGATGCGTTTCGGGAACAAGTCCCTTTGTCACAGAGTTAGTTTGCGTCTGTATACCATCCTGAATATATCCGTGACCCCCCGCCCCCAGCCGTGATGTCACAGAGTCAAAATCTCACGCGAGCATCAGGGCTGAGTCTCCCATTGGTGAAAGCAAACCACCAATGAGGCTCTGCTCTGAGGCTAGCCTCTCGTGAGTACTGCTGTGTTGGGGAGGCACATACAGGAGTGTATCACTAAAAAACGGAGTATAAAAACAAGGCAGCTTGTTGCTTCTTGGGGAGAAGAAAGACAAAATTACAACAATGATGATAAAAACAAACTATGTCCTAATATTAGCAATGGAGGAACAATGGTACAATACTGAATGATATATAATATATCATTACAGGTATTATATTCATGAATGTAGTTTGGTAGACAGTAGAGGAGTAAACATAATGAATTATAGTTTTGATGCTATTCATAAGCTTAAAATAGAAGTTAGTATGACAGTGAAAAATTCAAGCTTGAACTGATGCTGGATGAGTATAAATATTTCATACTGCCATAAAGATGGCTATTCCATTCTAACCTATATAAATACCAAAAGCCACAACTAAGTTAATAAGGTATAACCCACCATTAACCCAGCATGAAATTCTAATGGGTAGGCCGATGATTACTGCCGGTACTTTAGAATTAATGTTGCATGATCATGGAAACTGGTGAATGCCTTGCTGTGTGTGTTAGTGGTACTCGTCATATATGTGTGTGTCACTTGCTGCAAAAGTATGATTCATAAATTTGCTACCCCTTTTTCAATCTGATTGTAAGGAATCCGGCCCTGGGTTTTACTGGAACTCATCATTACAGGGCTATAGAGCTTCTAAGCAATCCTTCACTGAACTGGCAATCAGAATCACCTGCTTCTGGAATCACTGCAGTCTGCTTGATGCTGCCTCCTGTGCAGCTCTTCCCCTATTGGCTGTCTAGGCTATTTAGAGTCCGCCCTTCCCCCCAGAAAGGTGCTGAGCATAGATCTTCTTGCATGTAACAGTGCTTGACACAAGCACCTCTGGTTGGTTTGACTTTGCCTTCTTGTCCTATCTTGAAGCTTTTGATATCCTGCAACCTCCTTCATCTAAAGGTCGTTCCTGTGCTGTAGCCACTGTGCTAAAGCTTCCTGTCCCTGGCAGACTTCGCCTTCATTGTGCTGAAGCACTTTGCTGAAGTGGCAACACTGAAGTCCCCAGTGTTTCTGTGGCCTGTCTGCATCCCTTGTTCCCAGTGGCCTACTCTATGTCCTGTTCCTGTCCCACTTCCAGAGGCCTTCATCGCACTGTAGCGTCTACACTGATGCGCCTTCGCTGAAGTTTCCTAATGCCGACCCCAGTTTGAGACCATGACTATCACACCTATGCCGCCTGCCTTGACCACAGTTTGCCTATGGATTACCCTGCCTTCTCCAACCCTCACCCAGCTACGCACGACTACGGACTACGCAATCCGGACCCGGCTACGTGGTCTAAGGTCGGTGTATACCCATCCCCACCTCAGCCTCACGCTCCGTTCCAGGTTTGTGGCGAGCACGACTGTTACACTGATGGCCTTTTTGCAAATGCTAACAGCAACAGTCCCCCGAAGAAAGAAGATACCAATGACGATCTAACTCTGGAAGATATTCTGGCCGCAGTGTCATGCGAGACTATGACAGGAAAGGGCAGGCACCCTCTTCCTCAACTGTATACCAACAAGCACTATCAGATGATGGAGCACCCCAAAATGCAACCTTAGGTGTCTGTGAGGAATCGGCGTTCTCCACGCTCCTCACACAGAGCACTCCCTCCCCGCAGGGAGCCCCTGGACACACAAAACAATCCTGCCTTACCGGCCTCCACGGCTCCCCTCCCCTGCCGCCGTCGCGGGATCACTCCCCTCGGCGATTCCTCTGTACAGCGCCGCGCGCGCCCACGCCCTCCTGCACGCACACCTGCACCATCCACTGGCTTGGTTCACGTGCGTACACGAGTTACGGAGCACGCTCAGTCTGCACACTCTTCTTCCCGTCCCCCGGACCTCAGGCTCTGCCCCCGCACACTGCACGAGCATACTCAGGTTACCAACAAGACTCACCTGGCCTGTTATGCCTGCACCAATCTGCAGTGTCTCCCTGTAGCCCTTCCTGTCTCACCTCCATTCCTAATTGGACCTTCCTGCTTTATCTAGCTCCTCTCTGCTCTCAGTCTTTGCTCAACATAGTCTCTGTATGGAAGTACTTCTGGATTCTCTCAGTGTTTTCACAGGTTCTGACGCGGCTTGTACGACTACCCCCTCTGGCTCTCGATCTCGGCACTCCTTGGACAACGCTCACTCTGGTAACCCCTTGAACACGGCTTGGACTACGACCTATCTCCACTCTCCACTCCCTGACCTCGGCAAGGCATTCATCTCTCTATCTCTACAACCGGTACCGGCAAGTATTGTCTACCTTACTACACCTGGCCTGGCAACGCTTCATACCACATTCCGGACACGCTCCCTTTGCTGCGGGTGCGTGTATTACCACTTCCCCCTTCAGCTCAGGGGACGGGTCTGGTCTGCGGGCAGCACCGGCGTAACATTATGTCGAGCCCACAAGACGCAGACCAGACCGAACTACAGCAGTTTCTCTCTAATCTGGTTCAGCAAAACCAGGCCATGGCGGATTAAATTGTGGCACTTACATGCCAGGTCGCAGTACTCTCAGACAGGGTACCGACCGCGACCCCGCCAAATGTAAGCCCCCACTCCGCAAGCGCAGTTAGCAGCTCAGATGTAAGGATTCCTCCCCCCAAGCCTTATGCAGGTGAACCGCAAGATTGTAGGGGTTTCCTAAACCAGTGTGAGGTGCAGTTTGAAATGGCCCCCCATCTCTACAATACTGATCGCAAGAAGGTAGCCTACATTTATAATCTCCTCACTGGCAGCGCCCTGGCTTGGGCTTCCCCGGTTTGGGAGCAACGTTCTGACCTTACCCAAGATTACCCGGCATTTAAAGCCGAGTTTCAACGGGTATTCGATTCCCCCGCTCGTCGGGAGATGGCATCTGTTTCTCTCCTCCAGATCACTCAGGGACGGCGGATGGTGACACAGTATGCTGTCGAATTCCGGACTCTAGCAGCCGAGACTAACTGGGGACAAGAGGCTCTCGTCTCCGTATTCTGGCAAGGCTTGGCAGATCCCATCAAGGACGAACTCTCTCGTCAATCCAGGCCGGATCAACTGGAGGTCCTGATTGATTTGGCCGTCCGAGTGGATCAACGCATCCAGGTACGCCGCTCAGAGCGTCAGCGCACTCGCTTCCATAACTTTCAAGTTCCGTTCTCCAGTACTCTCAGCAGCACTCCTGCTCCCCCAAGTGCTACCACACCTCTTCGTCCTGCACTGGAGTTGCCAGAGCCAATGCAATTGGGGGTACAACGCATCCGCACACCGATACGGCAGTTCCGCCACGCCGGGGATTGTGTTTCTACTGCGGATCCATGGAACATCTGGTTCGGGAGTGTCCACTGTGTCCGGGAAACGGGAACACCCAGTGAGTACAGAGGGGCTCTCTCTGGGTGTAATGTCTCCACGTCCCCTTCATAAAGATGAACTCCCTAAGAAACTTACATTTCCAGTCTTCCTTTCAGGCGATAAGTTCAAGACTTCTACCGCCGCTTTCATTGACTCAGGAGCTGGAGGAAACTTCGTGGATCTTGAATTCGCCAGGGTAAACCGCATACCACTAGTGAGAAAGAAGGTTCCCATCGCACTCGTCGGTATCGATGACGTCCTCTTACCCCGGTCTACATCTCCTTAGAGACGGCTCCCTTGCTTCTGTCTTCACATCTGCACAAGGAAACCTTAGTTCTCGATGCCATTCACGCTCCTGGGATACCCATCACCTTTGGTCTTCCTTGGCTACAGCTTAACAATCCTCTCATTGACTGGAATTCCTCCGCTCCCATTTCCTGGAGGCCGAGGTCAGACGAGACTCATCAACTGCAGGCCAATACCTCTGTTCCCTAAGTTATTCTACCTTCCGTTTACCATCAATTCCGGGACGTTTTCAATAAGGTACAGTCAGACCTCTTGCCACCACACAGGACTTACGATTGTCCAATCGATCTAGTTCCTGGTTACTCCCTATCCAAGTCCAAGACCTACCCCATGTCGTTACCAGAATCTCACGCTATGGATGAATATATCCAAGAGAATCTCAAGAAAGGCTTTATTCGTCACTCCAATTCCCCAGCAGGGGCTGGGTTTTTCTTCGTCAAGAAAAAGGACGGGTCGTTGAGGTCTTGCATCGACTACAGGGGTTTAAACCAGATAACTATTAAAAATCGTTACCCCCTTCCCCTTATTACCGAACTGTTCGATAAATTACAGGGGGCCAAGATTTTTTCCAAGTTGGATCTGCGTGGTGCTTATAACCTGGTGCACATCAGGAAGGGGCATGAATGGAAGACGGCCTTCAACACGCGTAGTGGACACTACGAATATCTGGTAATGCCTTTCGGCTTATGTAATGCTCCCGCTGTCTTCCAGGATTTCATCAACGACGTCTTTCGTAAGGTACTCAATATTTTTGTTATTGTATACGTGGATGATATCCTGATTTTTTTCAAAGATCTCCAGGACCACATACGCCACACCTCCTACGTCCTTTCCCATCTCCGGGAACACCATTTGTACGCCAGACTGGAGAAGTGCACCTTTCATACGACCTCTACTCCGTTCCTGGGGTACATCATTTCCGATGAGGGGTTTATGATGGACTCCGGTAAACTTTAAGCAGTCACTGAATGGCCAAGACCCAACTCTCTCAAGGCCATACAACGTTTTTTAGGGTTCACTAATTATTATCGTAAGTTTATACGGAGTTTTTCCACCATTGTGGCACCCCTTACTTCGCTCACCAAAAAAGAAGCTGATCCTTCTGCTTGGTCATCCGAGGCCATCTCTGCCTTCGAGACCCTCAAGGAAGCCTTTATATCCGCACCTATTCTCCGTCATCCCGACATTGAACTTCCCTTCGTCCTGTAGGTCGACGCTTCTGATTGCGGCGCTGGTGCCATTCTTTCTCAGAGACCCACGCCCCAAGATAAGTTAAATCCCTATGCATATTTTTCCAAGAAATTCTCGTCCGCCGAGAGGAACTATGACGTGGGTAACAGGGAACTTCTGGCCGTGAAGATGGCTCTTCAAGAGTGGAGACACCTGCTGGAGGGGTCGAAAGAGCCGTTTACTATCCTCACGGACCACAAGAACCTTCTTTACATAGAGAACGCTCGACGCCTTGGTCCACGACAGGCTCGTTGGGCCTTTTTTTTTCCCGATTCGATTTTCACCTTTCCTATATCCCCGGGACCAAGAATGTTAAGGCAGACGCACTCTCCCGAATACATTCTTCTGAAGAGAGGCCAGAGGAATCTTTGGAGACTATCCTTCCACATGAGAGGATTCTCGCCACGTCTTCTTTTAAGAATCTTGACAAGATTTTGCACTCCCAGAGACGCATTCCCAAGGACTTGGTCGTTCCCGACAACAAACTCTTTGTACCTTCCAAATTTGTTCCAGAGGTCCTGTCTTGGGGTCACTCCTCTAAATCTGCAGGTCATCCAGGTTTCAAGAAGACTATTGATCTCATTCGTCGGAATTTCTGGTGGCCAAGGATGTCTCAAGATATTCTGGAGTTTACCCGCGCCTGTCCCACGTGCGCTCAAAGCAAGACTCTCCGTCAAAAGCCTCAGGGTTTTCTGTTATCCCTTCCAGTTCCCGACCGCCCCTGGTCTCACATTTCGATGGACTTCATCGTGGAGTTGCCCAGGTCCAGAGGAATGAACACTATCTTGGTGGTCGTGGACAGGTTCTCAAAGATGTCCCATTTCATTCCACTTAAAGGATTACCCACCTCCCCCGCCCTTGCTGATATCTTTACGGAACAGATTTTCCGGATTCATGGGATCCCTTCGTCCATTATTTCTGACAGAGGTTCTCAGTTCGTATCCAAATTTTGGAGAGCTTTCACGAAGAGATTGGGCATCTCTTCTTCTTTCTCTTCCGCCTATCATCCTCAGTCCAATGGACAAACGGAGAGAATCAATCCCTGGAGAAGTACCTGAGATGTTTCATATCCGATTTCCAGGATGATTGGGCTCGAACTCCTCTCTTGGGCAGAGTATGCCGTCAATTCTGCCAAAAACGAGTCCACCCGGGAGTCGCCCTTCTTTATAAATTATGGGTTCCACCCTCCCTGTCTTCTCATCCCCAACATTCCTTCTGGAGTACCAGCCGTAGATGAACGCATTTCTTCCCTCCAAACCGCATGGTCCAGGATTCAGTCTACCCTTCTCAATTCCTCCCGCAGGTCGAAACTACAGGCCGATCGTCGTCGTCGTTCGGCGCCCAGTTACAAACCAGGGGATTTGGTATGGCTTTCCTCTAAGAATATCCACCTCAAGGTACCATCTCCTAAACTGGCACCCAAGTTCCTGGGTCCTTTCCCTATTTGTGAACAAATCAATCCCGTGGCATTCCGGCTCCAACTACCACCCAGTATGAAGATTCCCAATGTCTTTCATGTGTCCCTCTTAAAACCATTTATCTCCAGTCACTTCTTTCCGGATCAGACTAGTAAACCGGATCCCATTACTGTACAAAATAACGAGGAATACGAGGTTCACTCTCTTTTGGATTCTCGCCTATCCATGGGTCAGCTCCAGTTCTTGGTGCAGTGGAAGGGCTTTGGCCCTGAAGAGAGATCCTGGGTTCCTTCAAAGGACATTCATGCCCCTGCTCTTCTTAAGTCCTTCAGGAAAAAGTTTCCGGAGAAACCGTTCTTGGACCGTCCTGAAGAGGGGGGTACTGTCAGGAATCGGCGTTCTCCACGCTCCTCACACAGAGCCCTCCCTCCCCGCAGGGAGCCCCTGGACACACAAAACAATCCTGCCTTACCGGCCTCCACGGCTCCCCGCCCCTGCCGCCGTCGCGGGATCACTCCTCTCGGCGATTCCTCTGTACAGTGCCGCGCGCGCCCACGCCCTCCTGCACGCACACCTGCACCATCCACTGGCTCGGTTCACGCGCGTACACGAGTTACGGAGCACGCTCAGTCTGCACACTCTTCTTCCCGTCCTCCGGACCTCAGGCTCTGCCCCCGCACACTGCACGAGCATACTCAGGTTACCAACAAGACTCACCTGGCCTGTTATGCCTGCACCAATCTGCAGTGTCTCCCCGTAGCTCTTCCTGTCCCGCCTCCATTCCTAATTGGACCTTCCTGCTTTATCTAGCTCCTCTCTGCTCTCAGTCTTTGCTCGACATAGTCTCTGTATGGAAGTACTTCTAGATTCTCTCAGTGTTTTCACAGGTTCTGACGCGGCTTGTACGACTACCCCCTCTGGCTCTCGATCTCGGCACTCCTTGGACAACGCTCACTCTGGTAACCCCTTGAACACGGCTTGGACTACGACCTATCTCCACTCTCCACTCCCTGACCTCGGCAAGGCATTCATCACTCTATCTCTATAACTGGTACCGGCAAGTATTATCTACCTTACTACACCTGGCCTGGCAACGCTTCATACCACACTCCGGACACGCTCCCTTTGCTGCGGGTGCGTGTATTACCACTTCCCCCTTCAGCTCAGGGGACGGGTCTGGTCTGCGGGCAGCACCGGCGTAACAGTGTCTCCCTATACACAAACACCCAGATGCGTAAATGAGGGAAAGGTTACTGAGCTTGTATAAGGATTTTAGATGTTTTTTTCATATTCATTTGTTTTTCATATACATTTTAGTTCTTTTCTATGACGTACAAGTCACCCCATAAAGGGGGCGTGAGCTTTAGTATTAGGGTATAAATATGCTGTATACCGTATAGCTAAGAGACAGCTTTTGCCTATACTGTCTCTATACAAGTGTACACCTGTATGCTAATAAACTAACTTGTTTTTCTGTTACATTGAACCCTAATTTGTATTTTTTCTTCACGCTTTCACAGTAATAAGAATAAAGTGTAAATACTTCAATAATAATATTTTTCTTGGTTATTTAGTTAAACCCTTTGGCTAAAGCATCATAAGCCTTCATACTATGTCAAGGTATAACCAAATTTTGCAGGTCCTAACACTAAACAGTGAACCTTTCCTTTTACCTCTGTATGAAGGGAAACAACCATAGTAAGTCCTGTTCATACCGCAAAATGTAAAAAAGTTAAAAAGGTGGGGAGGGGTGAGCTCTGTGAAGTGGGGCCACCACCTCCAAACAACTGTTTCCAGTTAGAAATTGAATTAACACACACATTCTCAAGGGTTTGGGCTTACTGGAAATGTGTGTGTGTTAATATATAAATATATTTATACACATATTCCAGAGGTTCAGAAGCATTGGTTTTCTGGACTTTGGTTCGATATTGCCTATCTATCTTTATTAAGGACCATGCAATGAAATGTGTCAGTACACCACCAGACTAAATACTGCAACTGTTTCGAGTAGTAGTATACTATTAACAGTACTGTGCTGCTGTGTGTGCTTGCTTGAGTATTGTCAATAACCATACTGCCTTTGACTCTATATTTTGCAGATTCATTTGAACCCTATAGAACTAGTGTAGAATGCATTGAAATAACCCCTTGAAAAACGATGTCAAGCTGGCAAACAAAAAAACTGAAGAAGGGAATTGTTGATTACTGGAAGTGTGTAAACTTGCAATAATTATATAAATCATATAAATAATGCTTTACTGTTTGTTTTAGAATGAGCTGGAATGGCCATAGGAATGTGATTTTAGTATAAAAAATATTATATTTTAAACCAAATAATTTTTGGATGAACAACTTGATCCTGTTTGACCATTCGTTAACAAAAGGTGAGATAATCTTTCTGGCCTTTAACACCCTGCAAGGAGCTTTCACATATAGCGAAATGTACAATGGGTCCACACCGGCTGTATCTTTCCCTGTGGTGTTCAACACTACAGGTCTCCTACAGTTCTCATACAGGTCTCCCTGTCCTTTTATGGCAGCCCCTTAGGCAATCTAGCAGTGTCAGTCCCTCATACTATAGCCGGTGTTGATCCAGGAAGAGTTATAGCTACAGGCTATTGTATCTCCCACCTCCTTCTCCCCCCTTTGCAATTATTCACCTCTACCACCGATGAGTTTCTCTACATGGGGAAACCTCCTACTCGTGCAGTACAAAAGGCTAAAGGCTGAAAAAATTGCTTCAAACTGTACTGGTGCAAAAATTCACCTAATAGGCAGTTTATTACATCTGGTTTGGAGGAGGGGATATACCACACTTGCCGACACTTGCAACGTACATGTTTGCTGCACACCCTGAAAGCAGGTAATTATAAGTGCAGGGGAACACCTAATTTGTGTGGTGGAAGCAAAGAAGGATAAATGCATAAATATCTGCTCCACACTACTTTGTTGTATCACGCTCCTAAGAGGCAGATCAGAGCAGATCAGAGCAGTGGCATTTAGGGGATATACCATACATACCTACATTTGCAGCATATATAACTTCTGCAATCTGATGTCTGTCACTGTCACAGGTGGAAATTTACACCATAACCATTACACCCTGCAGCATATTTAACTAGTAGCCCAATCTGCGATTAGCTGTAAGGGTGCAGGTTGAAATACATCTAAAGATCATCTATGTTTTCACTTCATTTGATGATGGATTTTTGTACTGTATATATTTGGTGAGTACACAGGTATATACTGTAACAGCAAAGTTTTATTTCACACTGATATTTAGGTATGGTAAAGTATTCTAAAGGGAACAAGTAATCCTCAAAATAAAGATGAATGCAAAGTAATGCCTTTTATACTCTTCTGTGGAATATTATAATGTGTTTATTTTTGTGATAAAGGATCCATGCTTGTTATTAAGGTCTAATGGTGAAGTACTTCACATAGCAGAGAACTAAAACCTATTTAAAGAAACTGAATGCACTGATGTATTTTATATTAGATGTAAACACACTCCTTTAGTCTATGATTATATGTTGCAAAGTAAAAGGACAACCCAGCACTGTTATGGGAGCATTAAATCCCCTGCTTTATAATCCACTCCATTACCTGATGTAGAGAAGCCAAAGTTGCAGCTTAAAAGCAGAGCCACGAGTAGTACGCTCTTGTATATTCTTATGCATACAACAAGGAAAGCTCCGATCACACTCCGCCCTCCACAGCCCCCCCCCCCCTCCGCAGCCTCCGATTGCCTGTCACAGCTTAGCTACAATGTGTCTATCGGAAGAAAAGTCAAAGGAGAAGCCAGGAGCAGCGTTACAGGCACTATACAGTCCTGATGCTCTCAGTATACCCCCGCACTTGATTTCTGCTTGTTAATGTTTTATTGTTAATGGGCAAATGCACTATTATCCATATCTGGATAATAGTAATTTTGAACATTATTTTACTGTATGTGTTAGGGGGCGGGGGGGTGTATTTATTTGAAAGTATTGGCTGTTGTGTTTTTTTGGGCACAGGATTAGTACCGCAGGCCAGCCAGCGGGGAACCCGGACTCCCACGGGGATCACCCGTGGGCCCATAATCCCGCGGGGATCACCCGGGGACACCCGCCAGCCTGTTGTATTAATTGTGTGGCGAAAAAAATGTAAATAATGATTTTCTTCATGGCTCCATTTCTTTTACGCCAGCCTTTAGCTGGTGCAAAAAAATTGGCGTACTTATCACTGCTTAGTGAATCGCGCTGACTGGCAAAAAACGGTGCGTTTGTCGTTTTTTGCCTGATCGGACATATTTTTTTCCCTGGCTGAAAAAATGCCTTTTACAGCCGATAAAGCACTGTTATCACTGCTTAATGAATCACACAGCAGGCAGTATCGGTCTTAAAAGGCATTTATCATACTTAAAAGCAGTTATCAGTGCTAAGTGAAACGCCCCCTTAAAGTCAGAAGGCACAGAGTCATAATATCAGAATTATAAGGAATATAACAAAAGTGGCAAAAGGGCAATCAAATTGCCAAAATTTTAAAATGAAAAAAAGGATTGCAATATAAAGTAAGATCAACCCTGAAAAGTTCTTCAAGTACCCGGATAACAAAAAAATAGTAAAGTAAATTTTTTCACACCCAGCTTAGCACTATGCACAGACACTCTCGGGAAACTCCCACAGTATTAAAGTATAGTATAAACAGTTTTGCAATTACAATTTTTTATTTATAAGTATAAAAGTGTAATAATGTACTGTATATTGGTGGGGGAAAAAAAGTGTGGTGTGATTAGCGCTCAAAGCTGTATGTAAATGTATATTGGTGGTCACAGTAAAAAAATAATGGCTTTATAGTTTAAAAGGGTATTTTACTAAGTGATTTTCTTTTTAACTATAATTTTAATGTATATTTTTTTTTACTAAATAATTTGCTTTGCTCTTGATTAGCCAACATCCCTATTATTTACATTGGCTTATAGGGCTATTTCCAATTAGTGTAGTGGGGGTGATTGCGGTAGTTGCGCAGGGTAGGGGGGGGATAGGCTTCTGTGTGGCATTGGTAGGGTTTGGTAGGGTTTAACCCCTTGTTTTCCGTAGTGCTCAGTAAAGTTTAGCATAGCAATGCTTTACTAACCATTAAGGTAGCCAGCGACAATCAATGGATTTATGTTTTAAATATGTTGTGTTTTATTATTTATTAGGTATTGTTTATTTTAAATATTTTTTTTAATATATATTTTTGTAATTGCCTATTAGTATAGAGGTGTGTGTCAGGTTTGTTGGGCTTTGTGGGGTTGTGATGGGGGTAGTTCCCCGGGGCGGGGATTAAGATCCCCATGGGGTGTTGGTAGGGGTTAACTCCTAGATTATCTTAGAGCACGGGAGAGCAATCTTTTTTCCTGGCGCCCCACTGCCGGCTGCTCCCCTCTTTACGTGCCCACCCCCCTCCCACCTTGGTTCCAGTGTCATGATGTTATGTTGCCATGGCAACATTACGTCACATGACCTTGCGGCATCATTTGACGCCCCACTGCCATGGCGACGCATCTCCAGAAGCAAGGTAAGTGCAGTTTACAGAGGACTTCGCCGCTTCCCCGGAACTTAATTTAAGTGCCTTCGGGAAGTGCGCAGGCCCTCTGTGAACCCCGCACCCCCTGCAGACAATCTCGCGTCCCTCAGTTTGCGCACCGCTGCCTTAGAGGTCAGTACAGCATAGTGTGTGACAGTGCATTTCTTGCTACCAAGGGAGGTAGGTATTGTATTTTTTGGGAGTGTATTAACCCTTTTGATGCTGAGGTAGCCACAGGAATCAAAGGGGTTAATGCTATTTCTACCATAGCTTTCTGTAATAATAGATATTACAGAACCCTATGATCAAAATATTATTAATGTGATAGCGGTAATTGATGTGATATTAACGGTCACTTTAATTCCCACATCGTTATTTTGGGTTAAATATCACACCTGTTAAAAATAACACGTCTTATTACCGCAATTTTATGACAGAAGTCATCAACACTGCGGTGATAAGACGTGTTCTTTTTTGGGGAGCTGGGTGTAATATTAACTCGATTTTAGTAGAGTTTGATGTATGTGGGCTAAAGATCCAATTGATACACTGATAATAGAATAGTTTGTGCATCAAGTACCTTTGTGTAGCCACATTTCAGACTTAATTGTTGCCCTTAGGATCTCATCATCTATTTAATTCATCACATCACGACAACACTTTCTCTTGCTTATAATATAGTAGCAATATTTGTGCTTTTTATGTAGGCATGCAAAAGTGAATCAAGTATGCAATGTTTTATCTGAAATTAGGTGTATGTGGTGCAAATATGATATTTAGATGTAACCAACCATTCTTTTGGGTTAATCACCCATGTAACCAATTTATATTTCATATCCCTGACTCCAGGCACTGGGCTTCTACTTTAATTCAAAACCAATTGGGAAAAGTATGATAATCCAAAATGTAGGAGTCGGATATTTTCAAAAAAGTGTCCGAAGCATCGCATTCTCGAGGAAGCCTTTAAAATTCCAGTTTGCGAAAAGGATGCAATTGAATCATGCTTCTGAATAGTCTGCACAAGACCTGAAGAAGAAAAAGCCCAAGATCAGTCTTACAGAATAATATCATAAGACGTAACATTATTTAACTAATTACTTATCATTTATAAATTACTAATTAAAATTTCAGCAAAGCAGCAAATGTAATCATTATATATACTTTGCTAAATAAATAAAAATGTATAATGTTAAATATTTCAGCTTTGCCATGTATCAAACTCTACCTTTGTAAAAATCTGTGGATAAAAATAGTGCATATCTACACAATATCCCCTACCTTGCCTTTAAAGACTTTCAATTGCATGGCATGTTTGTGTTCACTGTTTCCATCTGTATTTGAATTAGGTATACAGATGGAGCTACTTTGTCTGTAACTAGGAAAGGACCTTCCCAACTGTTTTTGAAAAATGTCTTCATGTGGCCTTTGCCCGGTTTTGACAAAAGGACATATTCACCCACTTGGTACGGTCTTAAATCTGCCAGTTGTCAAAATTACATTTGCTCTTTTCTGCCATAGCAGATTCAGTGTGAGCAATCTGTCCTTGGACAGTGGCCAGTCATGCCTGTAAATCCTGAACCTATTCTTCAGATGTCAGTGTTATGCTAGTTTGAGTGTCTATGGGCAGTAATATATTCTCCGAGGCTGGCATTCTGTGTCCTAACAGGACTTCATATAGGGTCATACCTGTGTGTCTGTTAAACCTTTATCTTTGTCAGTATAATACAAAAGGTAAGAAATCATCCCAATTACTGGCATTAACATTGCAGATTTTACTCAGCTCTGTCTTTAACTGGCCATTCATCCTTTCCACAAGCTCTCCTGCCTGGGGGTGGTATGAAATATGTAAATTCCAGGGCAAATCCAGCCAATTCACAACCTCGTTTTTTTATATAACTCGCAAACTCTCCTCTGTTATCTGAATCCATTCTAGCTGGCAAATCCCACCTGCAGAAAATATGTTTCACAAGAATGTTGCCAATTCTGCTTGCAAATTTCTCATGACTGGGGAAAGGTTCCACCCTTCTAGAGAATGCATCTACCACTACCATCAGGAATTTATTTTTACATGAGTGGTTGACAAAATGCCTACACAATCGATATGTAACCTGTCCCATAGGAGCATCTCTAATAGGTGCACCTCTAGTTAGCTGTCTAGCTGGGTATTGTTTAACACATGTAAGACACATGTTAATGTGATCCTACACATCCCTGCATATTGTGGACCACACCCCAATTTACTAACAGTCCAGAGTTTACTGTAATTTAGGATGTCATCCTACCTCTGAGCCATGTATCCACGTCAGTAACAATTTTCTCAAATGGGTCATGGTACTGCCCTCACAATTGTTGATGTCACCATGTGTCATTAATTATCTTAGGATTTGTTTCGCAAACATGATTCTGTTTAAACCATTGTAGCTCTGTTTCCCCAACCCTATGGGAGATACGGGAGCTATTATGTATGTGGTGCTTTACCTGTGGCTCACCGGAGGCCTGAACGTCTGCTGCTGGGAGCCTGGGGTTTACCTGGATCATCTGGTGACAGTACCTCCACCTATGGGGGATCCTGACAGTGCCAGATAACCCCTTCACAGGACCCAATGCAATAAAATCACATTGTGTATATAATAACAAATGTACTAGCATGCAATTGGCAACACAATACACATAGAACTCGAGCCTTGCATGGCCTTACACACACACCCTATACCACTGTCAACCACCTAGTCCACACCCCAGTGAGAATGTCCCCCAATGTACAGAGGTGCCCTGGGCACCTACCCAACATGGTGTCCACAGGCGCCAACCCACCCAGAAGTGTGAGGCAGCACTGCATACAATAAGTGTTACCGTTGGTGCACTTGTAGAGGGATGTGATACCTGCCGGGTGCTCCAACACCTGGTAGCGCCGACAGAAAGGTAACAGGGATCTGCTGATCCAGCGACATTGTCCGTGATGGCGTCTACCTCCACATGGGGTGGTATCCAGCTGGAGGGTCCCACCTTAACAGTCTCTTTATGCAGTGGTGGTGGTCTGGTCCCAGATCAAAGGCCTCATCTGCTGTGCGGCGTCCTCTGCTGTGTCCCTGACACTTAATCAGATAAGGGGCAGTGTCCCTATCTAACGGGAGTCCTAGAGGGGAGTCATGGTCGAACAGGGACCTAATAGGGGATCCCTGACCTAGTGCAGGGGCCACAGGTACCCTACACATACACCCTCTCCCTATCGTGTCCCAGCTTGGACTGGTGCACCAAATGTAGCAATATGGGAGCATGAGAATCCAGGATCCCTATTGGCTGTAGTGCAGCAGGTGATCCACAGCCCCAGGGGCTGCTGGGAAATGTAGTTCCCCTGCGAAGTAGTTGCTGAAATGGCCGCCGCTGTGTGATGCTCTGCGTAGCATGGGGTGTGCCAAGATGGCCCCCGAAACCCATACCTGTACTGTGCAAGCGCAAAACGTTATGTGCATGCGCAGCTGCAAGAAGATAGCGGTGCACGCCGATGGGAGCCGCCGCGAACATCCGGCAACTCGCTCGCCATCCTTAACACCTGCGGGTCCTCCCCCACCTCCAGCGGTGCCTGCACTAAGCGCCCGCAGCAGCCTCCGCTCTCTGCGCGCCTCCCCTGCCATGTTGGGGGGCAAGGGTGCCAGTGGGGGATCCAGGGGGGACCTCGCCACACCATTAAGTTCTCTCTGATTCTGTGATATGCCTTCCTTTGTTTTTTTTTATTGTTTCTGAGTGGGTTAGTACAGCAATGGGGGTTAAAGTATGCTCTTCCTCCCATGAACGACTGACCTCATCAGCTTTTTTAGACTCAGTGTCTTTCAAATTGGTCCAGGAAGCTATGACACCTTTCTTTAGGTGAGATTTGACCTTAATGAGTTTGACATGATGATAGCTGATCTATTGTTTCCCTCAACTTTTTTGTAAAGAATAAGTGTGCCATCAGTGTACAGACATGATTTTTTTCTCCAAAACTGTAGAAAGATAACTGCACCTCCCAACAAAAACATTGAATCGACCAGATGACATACAGTAAAACTTTAGCTATCTTGTCATGCAGTAATGTTAGCAGAGCCGCCACTTCTGCAAACTGAGCCCTTGTATTTTTACAAGAGTAAGGAAAATTGCACACAACTGTTTTTGTTTTATAGACACACTCCTGCAAAGCCAGTCATTCTCTTACCATCCACAACAGACAAGCTTGCATCAATCTACCAACAAGGTTCACTGATCACATCAGCCTGATTTCCCTCATTAAATATTAGACTGCAATGTGGGTTGGCATTTATGTGCTGTACCAGAAATCAACAATCCTAGCACGGAAATGTGTGGTTCTTTTAACAGTTCGATAGAGATATTGTCCGTGAGCAGTGTAACCATCCATCTCACTACTCTCTTCTTTCTGACATTGCCTACAGCCATATTATGTTTATTTAGCTGCAAAAGTGTATTGTGATGTGATCTTAAAATAATATCCTGTCCCTCAAACATGTATTTCATTTGCTTTCTTGTTCAGTAGGATGCAAGTGTAATATTTTAACAACTGCCAAATTGCAAACATTTTCTTAATACATGAATGAGCTGAAGAAGTAATACCACTTTTTTTTCCTCGACCTTTATTATTCTAAAAATGTATTGGCTATCCAAGTTATCAATATATTCTAAATAATTAAATGTGATCACATCCCAAAATAAATTACACCTTTTTTGTCATTGATAACAACATACAATATACTGTCTCTGCTAGTAACATCTGCTATGCTGAACTAATTAGTAAATCCAACAGGTATGAGAAATGTCTGATTACAAAAAACATTTGTCTTCTACAGATGTGGCCACCTGTACTCTCCTGCTAGTCCATGAAAATATAGGAATATCTGTGGCTATCTCACAGAAAAGATGCAGCCAGACAAATGGCCCATCGGATTAACACAGTGTAGGTACCATGTGTTTTAATGGAACAGCGGGGACCCCCGCTGTGTTAATCCGATGGGCCATTAGGCCTGGCTGCAGCTTTTCTGAGAGATAGCCACAGATCTTCCTAAGGCAAAGGGGAGAATACAGGTAGCTTCATCTGTATGCCTCTCATGTGTTAACTGAGCTATGTCTGGGAAGAACTTAATTGGGATCAGGTGACTTCTTAGGCCTAAATATTTAGAGACAGACTGAGGAAGCAGCATCTACTGTACATTTATTTATTTATTTATAAAATATTTTACCAGGACGTAATACATTGAGAGTTACCTCTCGTTTTCAAGTATGTCCTGGGCACAGAGTTAAGACAAATAATACATGGTTACTAATACAGTTACATGAATGAACAGTGTATACATTATATACAAGCCTTTGCGTGCATTGTTAAAGAAAATATATATTATGGGTGTATGAAACAGTTACAGACCAGATTAAAATGTGAGACAGCCTTAGATTTAAAAGAACTTAAACTGGTGGTGGATGTGAGAGTCTCTGGTAGGTTGTTCCAGTTTTGGGGTGCACGGTAAGAGAAGGAGGAACGGCCGGATACTTTGTTGAGCCTTGGGACCATGAACAGTCTAATCTCAGGTGATAAGTGCTGCATGTGGTAAGGGTGAGGAGCTTGTTCAGATAGCTGGGTAGATTGCCCATAAAGAATTTAAAGGCAAGACAGGAAAGGTGAACTTTGCGCCTAGACTCGAGTGATGACCAATCTAGTTCTTTGAGCATTTCGCAGTGATGTGTGTTGTAGTTGCATTGGAGAACGAAACGACAAATTGAATTGTAGAGGGTGTCAAGTTTGCCAAGGTGGGTTTGAGGTGCCAAGCCATATACTATGTCTCCATAGTCAATAATTGGCATTAGCATCTGCTAATCTATATCCATATTTACGAAACCGTTGTATGTCCACTGTCGCACTGTTCCTATGGGCAATCTGATTGGTCCCAGCCTCTGGCCAATCAGATTGCTCAGTCAGCCCCCCGCCCCCCCACGGCTCTCATTGGCCGGTGGAGTCTAACATAACTCACACACACACACTCACACCGCGTGCTCTTCTCCAAGATGGGCTACCACCGATGTGCACCAGCTGCCACCTCCCGCCCAGGTAAGTTAATACAAAATGCCACCTCACACCCCTCCCTGCCGCCTCACCCCTTACACCCACTGCGCCTCACAGCCCTGCGCGTCCCACCTCACCCCTTACACCCACTGCGCCTCACAGCCCTGCGCGTCCCGCCTCACCCCTTACACCCATTGCGCCTCACAGCCCTGCGCGTCCTGCCTCAACTGACCAGGAACGAGCGGGGGAGCGCACAATAATCAATAAATTATGTCCCCCCCTAACTCACCTATTTCAGCCGCGCAACTTCCCGCCTCAGGTCAGGACCACACATGGCGCTTCCTGCCGCCGCCTGCACACGCCTCCGTGGCCCGGACCAACCCATTGGGGGACCAAGGGGACCCCCCCTCCCCCCTCCCCTCTCCCTCCCCTCCTCCCTCCCCTTGCCTCCACCCCACTCCTTGCCCACACCCCATACACTTTCTTTTCAACATTATTATCCAACCTTTACAACAAATAAGTCACCTATTGTTCCACGATTTATAAATAATACTACCTATTACGCATTTACATCCCGGGCAACGCCGGGTATATCAGCTAGTATACTGTATATCTGTACATAGCAATTGCCGTCTTTTATTCTCTGCTTATATTACTCAACCTCTCTGCATGTTGTTATATTTTTGACCACCTTCTTCTCCTTCACAATCTCCTTACTCTTGGTATCCATAACAGAGCTCTACCCTGGATTTCCTTTTACCTCTCCCATCGTACTTTCAGTGTCTCATTTGCTAACACCTCCTCCTCATTTGTTGATTTCTCTGTGGGCGTATCCCATGGGTCTTTCCGGGGATATTTACTTTATTTTGGTACAAAGCCGAAAGAACAAAACTTGTATCAGTGTCCAATTATTTCCGGACCTAAGTATATATACTGTATATATATTTGTGTTAAAAGGAGTGCTACTGGGCGTGGCCAATACAATAAAATACAAAAATACCCAATGCTGCATCCAATGTAACAGAAAATACATAGTAAAATTCTTACATGTTTGTATTCTAAATGTACAGGTAATTTAGTTAAACCCTTTGGCCAAAGCATTATAAGCCCACAGCCACATCACAGCATGACCACTATGCAGGTCCTAACACTATCTGTGAGTATTCTCATTTACCTCTATAGTGGAGGGAGAAAGGTCTCAATAGACCTGCCCTGCACAGGTAAATGAAAACACCTGCTGCTTAAAAAGTGGGGAGGAGTGATATTAAACCCAGGGAGGAGGGGCCACCAACCTCCAAACAACTGTTACTAGTTGACAATTAGTGAACACAAGCTCTAACCCCTCCTTATATATCAGCCATAATTTTTCGCTATACACCATTCTGACTCTTGCGTTCGGCTTAAGGATGTTTTCTGTCTACCCTTTTGTATCTAAAGCCCTCTCCTGCCTAAAATCTTACCCACTGACCCACATCTCTGGAAAGCCCTTCCCCTCAATATCTGATAAGCACCCTCTCTCCACCTTTAAAACCCATCTTCAAACACACCTCTTTAACAATGCATTTGGGTAACTCTGTGGCAGATACTATACAACTCATACATCAACCGTGGCCCCTTGCAGATGGCAGAACACCCTCCTACTGTATCTATATGTTATTCCTACTTTCCACTTAGATTGTAAGCTCTTTAAAGCATGGACTCTGTTTTCTTAATGTTACTGTTATGTCTCAAGTGCTTTTTATCATTATGTGTTATATTATATATATATCCCCCTGCAGACGCACTTACCAGAACTCCCTCCTACTGTCTCAGTACGTTCTCCCTACCTACCAATTAGACTGTAAGCTCCTCGGGGCAGGGACGCCTCTTCCTTAATGTTACTTTAATGTCTAAAGCACTTATTCCCATGATCTGTTATTTATATTATCTGTTATTTATTCGATTACCACATGTATTACTACTGTGAAGCGCTATGTACATTAATGGCGCTATATAAATAAAGACATACAATACATTATACAATATTATTATGTCATGTGTATTACTGCTGTGAAGCGCTATGTACATGGATGGTGCTATATAAATAAATTTTTAAATGTCAAGGTAGACCAACATTTATGTTGCAGCTAGAGCCATAAAACACAGCACAAAACACACAATCAGAGCTACAGTATACTAACAAAAAAACGGAGGGAATCCTAGCTTGCTAGGCGCTTAACACCACATTAAAGTCTTACTCAGGGATTGTTTCCACTCTCCGATGGGGTAGGGACCATCCAGACCTCTCAGGCGCAAGTTGTGGCAGGGCACTTTTAAATCTCCCACTTAAAGTCATGTTCTCCACTTTGCTGACAAAGCTATGGTACCATAGAACAAAACAACTTCAAATTTTCCACTTCCTCGGCCTCTCCGATATTCCTTCGGGTGACTCCGCACAGCCTCAGAGCACACTGCTTAGATCGCCTGCACAACAGGATTCAAGTGAGTTGTGGAGTGCTGATCGGATCCCCTTTTCTATCTTCCTCTCTGTATGAAAAGCATGGTAGAGGGGCTGGTTACCAATCAAAGCAGAGGTTCAGCTAATGGACCAATCAGGAAGTGAGCGCTTGCCTCGATGGACCAGTCAGGGCTGGGGCTGGGTATTCAGAGTTAAATGGCTTTGTGGAAGGAAATTGAAATGGACCAATGAGCGCAGTGCCTACTAGGGGGACTCAGCAATGACTTCCCCCAGACGAGAGGGTATCCTGATGGGATGGCACCACTCTGTCTGAGTAGGTAGAAAATGACTCCCGTCTTTGGGTGGATACCCCCCTTGAACGATCTCCACTCCTGGACACGATTTTCTTGTCGTTTGCGCCTCTCCTCCCCCTCCACATCCAGAAGCAGCCATTTTCTCTGGACATGGAGGCCGTGCAAAGGATTTCTCAGCCCTGCATCTCCAGAGACATTGGATGTGCTTAATTGTTTGCAAAAGCACATTGTTATACTTTTTAATACAGTTTCACACAGAAGAATAAAGCATAAATTGTCACATAGGATGCAAGGGTCTAATGGGTAAGTAATAACAGGGTATCCAAGGAGTCTGGTGGCCATATGAGCCCAGGGAATTACAGCAGGGGCCAGGGACCAAGCTTAACATTTATTTTAGCGGTCACTTTGCCCCTTTGCTGTCACAATACACACATACAGTACATGGTAGGGTGAAGAATTGAGCAAGTCTTACAGTTCTAGTCCAGCGTCTGCAGCTGCTTCAAGCTGCCTGCTGCAGAGAGGGATATCCCATGATGGAGCCACTGTCTCCTGACAGCTCATTTGCTCTCATAGCAGGGCTGTCCCCTCTCTTGGCCCCACAGCAATTCACAAGACTTCATAGCTCTCTGGCCTGGACAGCCGGAGTAGTGTTCTGATGATCCCTGAATAGAAGTGGTCGTAGGTTCAGCCTCTTCAAGAAGCACTCATCCTCCTGTGTTGATTTTATCATTGCTGTTTGTATAGGGCACTGTTCTTTTGTAAAGGTAGAATTACTTCTTTATACATTGTTGAAGGGTCATTGGAGATATATGATGACTTTCATTTTTCTAGCTTTAGCCATTATCTTCACTTTGACGAGAAATAATGTATTTTAGTTAAGATATCTCTCAGGGATTCATTTGGAGGAGGTTTCACCCTCAGCGCCCTGTGCACTCTGTCTAGCATGATCGCTGCTGGCTCTTCATTTACCAAGATAGAATGAAACATCTCTGCAATGAGAAATCAATATCTTGAGGTTGGACAGAATCTAGGATGCCTCTAATGCAGATATTATTCCACCTCTCGCAATTGTCCAGATCCTCGATCTGACACTGAAGATCATTCATTTTCTTATCCTGTTCTTCCATCATAGCTAACATATTATTTTGCTGTTCAATTAATATCTGTTTTTCCTCCTCAATAATTTCCATTCTGTGGCCAATCTCGGTTATATCTGTCTTATGGCTGGATCCATCAAACTTCTGTAAAATGTTGTTGTTCGCGTTTTCCGAGAAAAAATAGAATGGGCACGTTAAGAGCGTGGCAATAAGTAGGAATGCATCAATATTTCTAGCGTCATAAAAAATGTGCAATGTGGCATGAAAAAGTGACATATTTTTGTCTATAAATACAGTATGACAATATCGCTAAAATAGCAGCCAAGTTGCAGACCTCTCCTAAAATGGCGGGAACGCCTTTGCAAGACTCTCCTACGTAGAAGACTATATAAACCACTGATTCGTTGACACACGTTGCCAATGCTGTTGGGAGGTAGAGACGACTAAATGGCTGCAGGTAGTTGGAGATTTATTCAGTTATTATAGTGATTTTGAGAGCTTGTTGAGTTATCCTGTGCTTTCTGTTGTCTGTCTGTGTGGTGCTTGTGTGATTGACAGTGATTGTTGCTGTATTTTGCAGTTAGTTTATCTTTTGTCTGTGTCTTCATATTTGTTGTATGATTGTATTAAGTACTTTTTAGTGTGAGAGTGAAAGATGGAGAAGACTAGAGTGAGTTGAGTAACTTCTGGGAGTATGAGGAGGAGTGAAGAGTGGAGGAAGTGAGGAGCAGCGAAGTGGGGGGAGTGTGAAGAGGAGCAGAGGAGTGTGAGGAGATGTGATGATGTGATTGATAATTTACATAATAAATTATATGTTACCTTCTTATAGGTGCATCCAGGCGTACTGGACCTACCCTCAGTCGCATCGGAGCCAATCTCTACCATTTAAACAAATATGGCATGTGTTACCAAAAAGATAATAGTTCAATAGTCACATAATTACTGAATTATGTGTAATACAAAAAAATATTTATCAGAAACCAAGCTATAATTTTTAGGAAAGGTGCTTGGATCAATATAAATTGTCACCACACCACATAAACAAACACAAAAAACAGAAGAGGGAACAGCACAGTAAGCACTACAGACTCAGGGTCTTCAAATCAGCGAATACACGCTTGAGACATTCATGTAGAATGTTTGGTTTTATTTTTATGGAAAAGTAGCAGTCAAATACCCACAGACGGTTCAGGCCACCTGGCCTTTCAGCAGGCCTTTAATCCCCCGATGTATGGCTGAAACATTTCATTATCTATGCCCTCTACTTATCAATGTAAAGGCTAGTGATTTGTATACATGAAAATGTTTATTAGCTGATTTGAAGGCAATGAGTATTTGTTGCTTATTGTGCTGTTTCCTGTTCTATACACACATTTTAAACATTAAATCCATGTTACATTTAGCATGGGATTTACATTACATTTACATCACAATAAATTTAATTAGCACATATTCATAATACGCTATAATCAGTGGTTGACAAATCACCAAAAAATCTACTCGCCACGCAAAAAAATCTACTCGCCACCTAGTACCAAACGTGTGCTGCTTGGGCCAATATTTACTCGCCCGGGGGTTAAATCCACTCGCCCGGGGCGAGCAAATGTATAGGTTTGTTGAACACTGGCTATAATCATAGTCAGTGAACTTATATATACATGTACATATAATGTACAATCTTTATAAATTTTAGTAGAAATTGCTATTGCATATACTGTTGCACATTAGAATAAAATATAGTACATACACATTTAGTTCTATGTAAGTACATGACATGTCAATGTCTGAAACCATCACACATCATAATGTACAGAAGCTGTAATTATTCAATTGTATGTTACCTTCTTGTACTGTAGGTCTATCCAGCCGTACTGAACCTGTGCCTACTCAACCATGGAGTTGCAGTTCTCCAAGTAAGCTACAGTACAGGTAATGAAAATATGTGAAGTCTTACAATTTTACAAACACTATTCTTCACTAGTCACATTCTATTTATATTACACAAATTGTGACTGACATAATGTCACTGTACATTAGAAGACAAAATATTATCTAAATGGCATTATTATAATAAACTTCAACCAAATTACAGTATATATAACAACTCTATACATTTTATGTTACATTTCAGCCCATGGTTGGAGACATTTCAATGACATACAGTAGTTATTACACATATGACTATAGATACATGTTTGAAAATGATACTACATTTACATAGGTAATACCATCACACATAATGATGTAGTGAACCTCTAATTAAGATATTCTACTTTATGTTACCTTCTTATAGGTCCTTCCTTGTGTAGCCCCTTTTCCCTTTGTCTAAGGGAACTCCGTGTGCTGCTGTTACCTGTGACTCACAAAAGGCCTGAGCCTCCACAGCTGGGAGCCTGGGGTGAGCTCTCGTTCTGCTCGGTGCAGCGTCTCCAGCTGAGAGGGATCCCATCGCAGGGTGAGTGTTCCCCAAAGTACCTAGGGTGCGTGGCACCAATATCCCTTGTGTCCTCCCCCAATGAGAGTCAGTCCCACCAACATGTAGGGAGCAGTGCTACCCCTGTGGACCGTTGGTGCACTTTACCTCCCTGGGCACTCCTGTACCCAGGTACTGCTGAATGAGCAAAAAGGATCCGTCTGATCCAACGACGTCTGCTAAATCCTCTCTCTCTGGTCCGCATAGGCATCCGCCTCCTGAGGGAGCTCCAGCTGGAGTGCATTCCCCCCAATGTCTATAGTTGCCTGTGGTCTGATCCCAAACCGCAGGCTGCAGGTCACCGCATGGCGTCTCTTTACTGGTGCTACACCTGACACTATAAGGTTAAAGGGTAACATCCCTGTCTGGGGTCTTCCTTAAAGCAGCCACAATCTAGAAGGGGACTTAGGACCTAGCTGGGACCTAAGGGACAAATCTAGTCCTAGTCCAGGGGACACTACCTCCACGGTTCCCTCCTTCCAACTGTCAGTAACTGCCAGTAACTCCAGCAACTGCCAGCAACTCCAGTAACTGCCTGTATCTGCCTGTAACTGCCAAATTGTATCAACATTCTGCCTGCATGTCCCTCAGGCTCATGGGACATGTAGTCCTTTTGCGAAGCCTCTCCTAAGATGGCAGCCGCAACTCTGGGGACTGCGCATGCGTAAAGACTCCACTGCCCATGCACAAACCTAAAATGGCCACAACTTCTCACCTCTCTGCGCATGCACATGGCTGCAATTGCGCATGCACGAACTGCAACATGGCGCCCCCCATCTGCCAGGTATGCCACAGAGCTCCATCACTCCCATACACCTCAGCCGTCCCCCTCCCCGGCACCGGAGGTAAGAGGGAACACTGCTACACTTTACTTTAACATGCATTGAGTGGGCAATGGATAGAAGGGAATAAACATAATTATGCCCCTTAAGAAAGCATTAGAAAGACCACACCTGGAAAATGGAGTACAATTTTGGGCACCACTCCATAGAAAAGACATTACGGAACTAGAGAAAGTGCAGAGAAGAGCCACCAAATTAATAAAGGGAATGCATAATCTGATTTATGAGGAGAGGTTAGCTAAATTAGATTTGTTACATTAGAAAAGAAGTACCTAACAAGTGATATGAATTAAATACAAATATATATACTGCTGCGGCACAGTTTATTCGAGCATTTGCCCGTTCTGTGCCGCAGCAGTAGCCTGGCGCGCGCCCGAGAGTGACGGGCGCGCGCCGAAGCAGCGGAAGAGCGCCCTCCGATCGGGGCGCTCTCCCTACCGCTGCCGGGTCCGCCGGGTCCCCCGGAACCCCCTGCCGCTGTCCCGCGATCGCGGGACACCAGGGCTCCCTCGGGGAGCCCCTGGACGCGCGTGCAGGGGGCGCACGCTCCCGAAGACGCGTGACCGCGCGTCTATGACGCGCGGCACGCCGAGGGGCGGCCACTAGCAAGCCGGGAAATCTCCCGGCTTGCGGATCTGGCCGCAGTGTAATAAACTGTGTCGCCAGTGTAGGGGGCAAAATTAGGATCTTTCAAAAGAACTATTCATCCCAAGTGCAGTACAAATGACACAGGGTCATCCCTTAAGGTTGGAGGAAAGGTGATTTCACCAGCAAAAAAGTAGTAGGAATGCTTGTAGACAGTAGGCTTAGCAATAGTGCCCAAAGTCATGCAGTAGCTGCAAAGGCAAACAAGATCTTATCTTGCATTAAACAGGCAATGAATGGAAGGGAAGTAAACATAATTATGCCCCTTTACAAAGCATTAGTAAGACCAGACCTTGAATATGGAGTATAATTTGGGGCACTACTCCTTAGAAAAGACATTATGGAACTAGAGAGAGTGCAGAGAAGAGCCACCAAATTAATAAAGGGGATGGACAATATAACTTATGAGAAGAGGCTAGCTAAATTAGATTTATTTACATTAGAAAAAAGGCATCTATGAGGGGATATGATAACTATATAGAAATATATTCGGGGACAGTACAAGGAGCTTTCAAAGGAACTAGTTATCCCAAGGACATTACAAAGAACTCAGGGTCATTCCTTTAGGTTGGAGGAAAGGAGATTTCACCAGCAACAAAGGAAAGGGTTCTTTACAGTAAGGGCAGTTAAAATGTGGAATTCATTATCTGTGGAGACTGTGATGGCAGATACAATAGATTTGTTCAAAAAAAGGTTGGACATATTTTTAGAAAGGAAAGGTATACAGGGATATACCAAATAAGTAAACATGGGAAGGATGCTGATCCAGGGAGTAATCCGATTACCAATGCTTGGAGTCAGGAAGGAATTTATTTTTCCCCTTATGAGATATCATTGGATGGCATGTCACTGGGGTTTTTGTTTGCCTTACTCTGGATAAATAAGTAAGTATAGATATATGATAAAGTACAGTATCTGTTGTCTAAATTTAGCATAGGTTGAACTTGATGGATGCATGTCTTTTTTCAACCTCATCTAC
Source organism: Ascaphus truei (assembly GCF_040206685.1). Taxonomy (NCBI): domain Eukaryota; kingdom Metazoa; phylum Chordata; class Amphibia; order Anura; family Ascaphidae; genus Ascaphus; species Ascaphus truei. The sequence continues at coordinate 95,098,580 of NC_134487.1, read as the reverse complement.
TATGTAGCTATGTAACTATGTATTCCCGTTGTGCAATTCTACATGTCTTCCGACCGGGGTGTCCTTGTAGTTGCGGACTGACCCAAGGTGCTCAAGTATACGAATCTTGAAGGGCCTAAATGTCTTACCGATATAATGTTTTCCACAGCTACAGATGATGAGATAGATCACCCCTGTTTTGTAGTGCAATTTCTAAACTGTTTAATTTGGTACGTATTTGTACCTTGGGAATCTGAGAAAGTTTTGGTAGTGAGGACAGATGCACAAGCCTTGCACCAACCACATTGATAACAGCCTTGAGGTTTCGGTGGTAACCAGGTTTGTGCAGAGGTCTGTTTAAAATGGCTGGGTACCAGTTTATCTTTTATATTTTGTGTTCTTCTACAGACCATGGGCCTCATGCAGTAAAGGTTGATTAAAATTAGAAGCCAGGGCATTTAAATCGCTGTTTTATGGGGCGTTGCTATCACGGTATTCAGTAAGCCTTCATTACCGTTCATAGCAAAATTCCCAAAACGAGCGATTTGCTGCCAGCGATAGCATAGAGCCTCTGAAAAGGCCTCACCCGGCGATACATTTCTGTTGCAGAGAGAGTGGCTCTGAGAGAGCCGCCTCTCACAGCGAAAATGTCGCCCACAAATGATGTTTTTTAATATACATGTGTTTCATAGTGTAGATGTGCAGGGGGTCTCTGGAGCTGAACTGCGTTTGTTTTATGTCCGGGGACCCCCTGCTTCCCGAGATAAAGGCACTTTTATGGGGTGCCGGTATCTCCTATGCAAGGAAATGTCCCGGTCACGTGACGCGGGACATTTCAATGCAGAGGGATACCGGCACTCCATAATGGGGCCTGTATCTTGGGAAGCAGGGGGTCCCCGGACATAAAACCAACGTGGTTCAGCTCCGGAGACCCCCTGCACATAGGCACTATGAAAGAAATGTATATTTAAAAATATTTAATACACATCAATATACGCCCCCCTCCGCCCAAACACACGCAGTAATGGGCAAAATAACTATTATCCAGATATGGATAACAGATTATTTGCCCATTATTAAACACAACATTAGCATGCATCAATAAAGTAAATAAATACAGTTCTACTTACCACACCAGCATGTCCCTCTGTCCTCCGTTGCCAGAAAGCATATATACATAATAAAGACATTTTAATGGCCTCTAACCCCTTAATCACCTTAGCGGTTAATAACCGCTATAGTAATTAAGGGGTTAACCCACCCTGCCCCGATACAAACCCGGGAGGTCTAAGCACCAACCCCGGACTGACTATACCCACCCTGTACCCATTGAGTAGTATAGTGGTACATCATACCCGACACGCAGCCTGCGTCACATGGTATTTCAGCCAATCAGATCGTGGGAACCAATTCCACACTCTGATTGGCTGAAATACCATGTGACACCGGCCATCTTGGATTTAGTGACGTCATCTTAAAGGCAAATGAAGCACAGCCATTCTGATTGGCTGGCATCATTCCCTTTAACCCTTTGCGGTCCAATTAAATTTTCATTAAGTGCGCCAGTTGGTCTAAATTAATTTTCAGGAAAAAAACCCACAAACAGCTTCTTTTTTTTCCCCACACATACATCACACACTCACTACTCACAGCACACACTCACTACGCACTGCATGCACGCACTCACTACTCACTACTCACTGCACACACACTGCACACACGCATGCACTCACTGCACACACACACTGCACACACACTGCACACACGCACGGACTCACTGCACACATGCACGCAGTCACAACTCACTGCTCACATGCACACACTTACTCACTACTCACTGCACATGCACGCACTCACTACTCACTGCACATGCACGCACTCACTGCACACACTCACGACTCACTGCACACACGCACGTACTCACTGCACACACGCACGAACTCACGGCACACATGCATGCACTCACTGCACATACGCACACACTCACTGCACACACACACACACACACTTACTGCACGCACTCACTGCACGCACTCACTGCACACATGCACGCACTCACTACACATGCACACACTCACTACACACACGCACTCACTACTCACTGCACGCACACACGCACTCACTCACTACTCACTACACACAATCACTCACTACTCACTGCACACAATCACTCACTACTCACTGCACACATGCAATCACTACTCACTGCACACACACGCGCACTCACTCACTACTCACTGCACACAATCACTCACTACTCACTGCACACAATCACTCACTACTCACTGCACACATACGCACTCACTACTCACTGCACACACTCACTACTCACTGTACACACGCACTCACTACTCACTGCATACACTCACAGCACTGCACACACTCACTACTCACTGCACACACGCACACACTCACTGCAAACAAGCACGCACTCACTGCACACACGCACTCAGTACTCACTGCACACACATGCACTCACACTACTCACTGCACGCACGCACGCACGCACTCACTGCACACACGCACAAACTCACTACTCACTGCACGCACGCACAAACTCACTACTCACTGCACGCACTCACAGCACGCACACACAACCCCCCCTCTCCCTACCCCCTACCTCCCTACCTCCGGTGTCAGCTGCTGGGAGTCATCGTGGGGCTGCCTGCGTGGATCGTGCCAGGCTGCTGGCGGCGATCAGTGCAGGTCTGTAGGGGGCGGGATTCGGATCGGTGTAGGGTTGGGGGGGGGATCGGTGCAGGGTTTTGGAGGGGGGTAGGGGGGGTCGGATTGGCGCAGGCCTTTGTGGGTGGGCAGACCGGTGCAGGCCATTGGGGGTGGGCAGATCGGCGCAGGGCTTTGGGGGTGGGCGGATCTGGCCATTGGGGATGGGCAGATCGGCGCAGGGCTTTGGGGGTGGGCAGATCTGCGCAGGGCTTTGGGGGTGGGCGGATCTGCGCAGGACTTTGGGGGTGGGCGGATCTGCGCAGGGCTTTGGGGGTGGGCGGATCTGTGCAGGGATTTGGGGGTGGGCGGATCTGCGCAGGGATTTGGGTCTGGGCGGATCTGCGCAGGGCTTTGAGGGTGGGCGGATCTGTCAGGGGTTTTGGGGGTGCAGGGGTCGGCGCAGGGGGGGGAGCATCAGTGCGGTGCAAGGGGGATGTGCTGACGGTGCCTCACTCCACATCTTCCCCTCCCCCCTCCCGATCTGACATTGGACCTTAAGTACAAAACTATTTTGTCGGATATACTCCGACATTCGACCGGAAAGGGTTAAGTGACGTCATTTAAAAAAAAAAATTAAAATCGGCACATGGTTTTAAGAGCCAATCAGGTGGCTGTTAATCATTTGAGGCTAAAAGTGACGTCACAAGCCCTATTTAAGGCCATGACGCCTCATTTGAGACCAAGAAGACGACGAGACAACATCGGTTGGGAACTACCATGCGGCTTTTTGGATTGACAGATAAAGATAGAAGATAAAGAAGATCAAGAAATGTGACAGAGAAGATAGAAGAAGGTGATTAAAGAAAGAAAAAAGAAGATTGGGTACCTGATCCGGATCTTCATGGCGGATGGCATCGGATGCTGTTGGAGGCCTTCAAGGTACGTGAGCTTCCTATTTCCCCGGGAGTCGGAGGGCCAGCGCTTCTAATGGTAAGTAATATATTGAATATTTGTAAAAGTATTTTTAAACAGGTTTTTTCATTGGATGTGTTTTTTGATTTATTGAGGGAGGCACATTGACTGATAATATATTAATCTGTACAACTTTAGGGGGGCATTTCTGGCTTGGTATTGCTGTAGTTTTTTTCAATTACAGTTTATTATGTGGATGTCATTGTTTGTTTTTTTCCTGCTTGATGGAAATCAAATGTTTCCGATTGTTGTTCGTTTTTACTTAATGTTGTATTATGTTAGCTAAGGCGTCTAATGGTTATTTCAGATATTGTTTGAATTTATTTCTTTGTAGTTTAATGTTTCAATTAATTTATTAATTTTGTAGAAATTAATTGGTTTGATGGTTACTGTTTAAAATAATTCCGAGTTGTTTTAGGAATTAATTGTGTGGATTGGTTAATGGTTTAATTAATTCATTGTTGATGTTGTTATTGCTTGTATTCATTGGATTAGCTGGCTACTGTTTTTATTTAGTGAAGTATGGTTTTTTGGAGTTATGTTTAATTATTGTGTGTCTGGTGCATTAATGTATTGTAACTAGGGTGCCCATTGAGTGCTATAGAGGCTTATCATGCCCATATTATTATATGGGTATGATGTATCACTATACTAGTCAATGGGTACAGGGTGGGTATAGTCAGTCCGGGGTGGGTGCTTAGGCCTCCCGGGTGGGTGAAGGGGGTATTAGCCCTAAGGATGGGTGTCTAGAACTTGCGGGTGGGTAGCGGTTGGGTTAACCCTTTTATTACCTTAGCGGTATTAAACTTTTTAGGGCAGTGATAGGCTGCGATAGGCGGTGATAGGCAAATCGCGGCTACTAGAATTGCACAAGTTTATGATCATTCCGAAAATGGTCGATAAGTGGCTGATCGCGATTTTATTTTGGTCATAAGATTTTATGGCGATACAAGCCGTTATCAGCCACTTATCGAGGCTTACCGAATATGAGTAGGCATTTTGGCTGATAAGTGGTTGATAAGTGCCTTATCGACGCTTACAGAATGAGGCCCCATGTTGGGTGTAGTATTTAATATCTGTCTGAGATCTTCATCTTCCATGAGAATGTGCCAATACCTCATGAAGATGTTATGTATGGCACCCTATTGATTATTGTATGTGCCAATGTATTTTATTGTGTTTTCTAGAAGGGTCTGGTTTCTTGTGTTTTTTGTTAGGAGTTGCGGTCTTGATGTAGTCAGTGCTCTGTGGTATGCTCTTTTGATGAATCTCTGACTATGTCCGCGTTATTTAAATCTTCTTCTCATATCTAAAGCCGGTTTCTTAAACTCTTGCAATGAGGAACACTTTCAAAAGCCGTAAAAATTGACCGAATTAGCCGTAAAAATTGCAATGTTGTTTATCATATGTGGCCGCTAAGGCAATGAAGCTGTTTTTATTTACATTTTAATAACAGTGTACTGTAGCAGGGGGTCTCCGGAGATGAGCTGCATTAATTCCAGGTCCAGGCACCCCTGCTTCCCGAGATACAGGTCCCGGTATGGTGTACCGGTATCCCCGTAATGTTTAAATCTCCCAATGTATACCTCTTTTATTCAGAACAGCTATAGCAGTGTGAAATAAACCAGTCATGGCTGTACCACTGTCACAATATACTTGTTTTTTAGCGCTACTTTTTGTTGAGTGCTCATACCTGTACAAAGCACATCTTCTAGGATAGAGAAGCATATCTAATAAGCAGTCTTCTACCATGAAACATATTTTGGCACGGGAAGATACCATGCTGTCCATTTGCTTCAATAGGCTATAATGTATTGCAGCACCAAAGGTGCCTTTTGACCGAACACTGCTTAGTAAATATGGCCCACTGTCTTTATGACTTTAAAATTCGAAATACTAACTCAAGTCACCAGATCACTTTCTTATAGTACTTTCTCTCTTCATCTGCTTTATTAGCTATGCTTCACCTTGGTTTTTTTTGTGTCAGAAAACATGTGTTTTATTTAATCTCTATTAGAATATGAAGAGAGAAAAAAACAATCCTTTAGAGGAGGTGTACTCTTAAATACTCCAGGTGGTAAAATACTCCTTAGAGATGTATAATGACCTGAACAAAGTAACTTTTAAGACATATAATTTTTTTTTTTTTTAGAAAAGACCTCCAAACAGCTGCAAAATAGAGGATGCATAACGTAATACAATGTATCCGTGATGTATTAACCTAACTGAGTGAGTTAAAATGTTATACATTTATTAAGAGACAGAATTAAGTGAATAATAAAAGATATCGGAATTATAAAAAGCACAAGATCTTAGGGTGATCAAACCATAATGTGTACTGGTCCTAGAAGTGAGACCTGGTATTTAGTGGTATTTTAAGCAAAATGATAAGCAATGAACAAAGCCTGTATATTTATATTTGCAGAACAAAAGACTCCTGAGCTTGTTTGACAATGCAGATTGAAAATGCAAAATGCATTAAATCACAGGTTAGCTTCTTCAGAGGTGCAATCAACCTGAAAGAGGCCATATCTGCTTAAATAGATTGGTACATAGAAGAGATTTAATGCCCTCTTTACAAACTATATAAATGAGATTGCACAGATCAGGACTAATAAAATGAAAGTAATCTAATAACAGATAGTACCAAGAATATTTGTCTACAAATAATAATAGTTCTTGCTTGTTAAAGCACAGTTCTAACTTTGTAATCCCTAGAGCAGTAGAGGTGGCACCCATTTTCTTCTATCCCAGTAAAGCGAGGTAGCCCATGTTCTGTTCATCTTTTATTTAATCTCACCTGGCCTCAGTAACTCATATCCCTGAGTACATATTATTACTTTGTGCTTCAAGTGCTTTCAAGGTTACAAGCAACAAAATAGATATCCCTTGGAGGTATGCTCTAAGTAGACTGTGTGCAGGGCAAGCCATCAGCTGGTTTAGCTCACTCTGCTGGAGCCGTGGCCTAGAAATACAGTAGCTGTAGGTTGAAGTCCTGTTGGGCCTGACACCATTCTAGTCATTAGGTTGGTGTCTTAGGCTAATCAACTCTATAAGAGACTCACTTTGCATAGACATTAGCATATCTTCTAGCCAGGTATCTCAGGTGTGCTCCTTTTTCAGCACAGACCAGATCCAGAATAAAACCTTGCTAGTGTGGGCTGGGATTACACATTTCCAGACACACATAGCCACATAGCCACTTATATTTGACAGTCAATGTGACAAAGTACTGTAGTTATCTGCGGTCAGTAGGAGGCTAGCACCATTGGGCAGCTGGGTATCAGAATGCATCAATACATAAACTTGTCTTTGACATGGAAGGCTTGGAATCTGTCATGGATACATCAGGCTCTGCAAGAGAATCAGTGTGCAAAAAGCTGGTCTTTGCAATGGGGTCATAAAATCAGCAGAGTGCATAAGATACTGTAGGGGAATCAAAAAAAAGTGCGCTCATCTTCAAAGCGGGAGCATAGGAACCAGCAACCGGTACAACAGTCACTGAATAGGAATCAATGAGCGGTAACTCTCTCTTTAAAGTAGGTTCCTTATAATCAGTAAGGGTTATATAAGATACCATCAGAAAATCAGTGAGAGGTAAACCTGTCTTTGAAGTGGAAGCCTTAGGCTAAGGCCCCGCTCCCAGAGTCAGCGCGCCCGCACTGCAGACAGGCGTTGCGCTGACATACACAGACCGCGATATGCGGTCTGTAGGGAGCGGGAGCCGGAGCGGGAGGTGGGCGGGAGTGGGAGGCTTGAGCGGGAGGGGGGCGTGGCTTGAGCGGAGGGACCCGCTACTCTCCCCCCCCTCCCTCCACGGCTCGGGCTGCTGATTGAAGGTAAGTAAAGCAACACACACACACAGACAGAGGCAGGCACGCACGCACTCAGACACACACACAGACAGGCACTCATGCTGCTTTCACTCCACACTCCTCCCCGCTCCCCGAAGCCTCTCCTCCTCCCGAAGCCTCCCCTCCCCATTCCCATTGGCTCACAGCCACACCACGTGACGTGTCAACGCTAGGGATCACCATTCTCTTGTATCCCATAGCGGCTGACGCGCCACAGCGTGTAGTAAGCTGTGCAGCCAGGGGGGACCAGGACCGGCTCCGCAGGATTCCCCTGCTGGTGGGGAACTCGCGTGTGGCTGCTCGCGCCACCGAGCGCAGCGGGACCGAGGCCTTAGAGTCAGTAGTGGGAGCCTTTGGATCAATGAGGGGCACCACAGGCTCTGCACAGGAATCAGAGATAAGTAAGACTGCCTTTAAAATGGGAACATATTTATTTAGAATTAACAGATGTTATAAAGGGTACTGCAGAGGGATAAGAGGGAGATATGCTTGTCTCTGAAGCGGAGTCTGAGAATCAGTAGTGGTTATACCAAGTACTGCAGAGGAAACAGGGACAGGTATGCTTGTTTCTGAAATAGAAGACTGAGAATCAGTAATAGGTTTTGTCACATACAGCACACAGGTGTGCACATGACCTGTTTCAGGACAAGGGTTAATACTCCGATCACAAGCGGTTCCACTTTTCACCTCCTCAAAGGTCCCTAAAATGAGTAATATCTCCCCTAAATCTGTCCCCATACTGTCCCGGCCAGCTTTATTCTAAAGCTAGCCGGGTGTATAGCGGGCTAACCGCGGGGCTTCTCTCCGTTTAAAACGGAGTTTCACGCGCGGCTGCCGCTTCAATAGATAAGCTGCTGTTTTTAAACAGCGGCGGCAGCCAAATTAGTTTTAAGTTGGCCAGGACAGTATACCACCTGTCACAAACAGCACACAAGTGGACACGTGACTTAGATATGCAATCAGGGTTAATACACATGGCTACTTTAGGCAATTCACCTTTAACCTACGCAAGGTACCTCTGATAAGTTAATATTACCCCTTACTCAATTGCAATCATATATATACGCTGCAACCACCCGAGATAGGCAAATAAAGACAAGATGTCAAATTAATATTTGCCAGGGTCCAGGTCCCAGTTTAAGATAGAAAAAAACTATGCACTTTAACACACAAAAATCTGTTGTAGCAAAATGTGTCTGAAAATGTAAATACTCTCTCCAGAGCGTATCAGTTCATTCAGAGCCCACAGCATCACTTATTAAATGTTTTAATATATATAAAAATGCAGTGCTTAGATTACAGAAAAAGGATTACAAGAAAATACAATTATAATAGATGCAGAACAGTTTTCCAAATTCCATAGGTTTTCTCCCAGAGAGGTCACTGGTTCAAAATTGAGACTCACATGTTTGGTCCAAACACAACATGGTTGAAATCTGATTTTCAGAATCTTTGCTAAAACTTAAATCAGGGTGCAAATTTGATCAAAGGACATAAAAGAAATAAATAACAACAATAGTGCAACACAGTGTGCACAATCTGAATCAGAATCGGATAAATCTGTGAATGTTAAACTCACGTGCTCCACGTGACAATCAGGCAGTGTGGTTATATAGAGTAAAATACTCAGAACAACATCTAGATAGGCTCTTCATACATCCAGAAACGAACTTCCATATGGTCCGTATAGGAGAAGTGAGGGAGGGGCATCCTACATAGAGGAGACAAAGCAAATATAGTGAAGATTGCTTTAATAAATATTAAACACAAAGTAATGAACTTACACAAATGTGTGTGAGGTGAGCATTCAGACCATCCTGGGTCAAAGCACTGGAACTGGACAACATCACTCCCAAACTCCCTTGAACCCGCTAAACGGCCGCTAAGCAGTACATGAAATCACAGAGCTGAATATCTGGAACGAATTATCGGCTCTAGTCCACCAGACCTGTATGTTGGATTCCCCTCCCTCTCTTCTCCTCTACTGACTCTATGGAAATTTGTTTCTGGATGTATGAAGAGCCTATCTAGATGTTCTTCTGAGCTGGTTACTCTATATAACCACACTGCCTGATTTCCACGTGGAGCACGTGAGTTTAACATTTACAGATTTATCCGATTCTGATTTAGATTGTGTACACTATGTTGCACTATTGTTGTTATTTATTTATTTATATCCCTGGATGAAATTTGACCCTGGTTTTTCTGCCAATACTTTGTCTGGACTAGGTCTGAGTCCTGTTTGGGAGCTGCACTTTCTACCAAGGATAGGATCACTTTTGATTTATCACCATTCACACTGAACTTTATTTATGTTCACTTAGTATTTTGCACATTTAAGTAGTACTATTTGCGCTTACACCTTTTTCTTCATTCTAAGACTTAAATACATTCTTTTTCCATGGAAACAACAGAAGCCCAACCCTGTCGTAAATCAGCTGTGAGATTGACAGTTTTATGACACAGTAAAAAAAAAACCTTTACAAATGAAAGTTCGACTTCTCTTCAATATCGTAACATGAATGCCCTCATTACTTTCATTCACTAATATTTACACACACATGAGTCACATCAATACATTCATGGCGGACACAACAAAACTATGCATGACTGTCTGACTACTAAACCTGAGCGATAAATGAATATCTGTCCCCAAGCACCTGTTCAACATGCAGTGTATGATGTCAGAACATGCCATTCTGTTATACAAATACAGATTTGTAACTTATATTATGCAGAGGAGATGACATCACATGATATTCTCAATTTTAATAAAGTAATTCTTATGTTGAATACTTTCTTAGCCATGCCCCCTGAACCTTGCAGAACCCTACAGAGAATGCCTTTCAAGCTTCCACTAAAATAATCGTGTTTATAAACTTGTCACAGGGCCATATTTTATTCCCATCTCTGGCTAGACAACTGCCGTTATTTTGAGACTATCAGTAACATACAACCGACCTGACACATTTAGTGGGCCATACAAGATAGCCCTCCATCCCCCAATTAAGCTCGCTTTGAAGACAAGCACAAACCTGGTAAAGTCCTGACTTGTTACAACAAAGCATATTGTATTTTTAAACCCAACTTGTTACACCATTAACCCCCTGAAGCACCAGATAGATTAAAATACATAATATCTCATGACATTATCATGACACATACAGTATATCAAATATTGTGGGGAAATTGAAGGCAAGAGCCTTAGGGGCCTATTCCAGTAGTGTCGATGTTATCACTGCAACATTGAACATGTTGATATGTTCCTACCGTAAGGCATGATATTTGTGTAAAACAGTATTTAGTAAGATATATCGCATGTTAGATACCATTTGTTAAAAAAATGGTATACCGTATAAGTTAGTATTTGCTATAAGACTGACATGAACTTCACGTTCGATTTCACTCCGGCAGTCTGGAAGAGCTGTGCAAAGAGATGCTGCATCTCCCTGTACAGCTCTTACAGGCAATTACTCTGTTTTTATTTTAATTTGAAAAACATAGTATTGAAACACGGGGTCTCTAGAGCTGAACCGCATTAATTTCAGCTCTGGGTACCCCCTGCTTCCTGAGGTACAGGCCCCCGTATCACCTGCCAGTAACGCCTAATAACCCACGTGACATGCAGAGGGTGCCTGGATCTGAAATTAATGCTGTTTAGCTCCAGAGACTCCCTGGTTTAATACTATGCTATTCAAATTAAATAAAAACATAGCTCAATTACCTTAGTGGATAATTGCTAAGGTAATGAAGGGGTTAACCGCCAGTACCCAGATTTTTAATGATAGAGGGGGTGGGTGAAGGTTATAGTTGTCCCAGGGTGGGTGTTTAGGCCTCCCGTGATGATTGCGGGAGGGCTTAACCCCTTCATTACTGTAGCGGTTACTACCGCTAAATTAATGAAGGGGTTAACCTCTCCCGCTACCCACCATGGAGGCCTAACCATGCACCCATGGACAACTACCCCATTATCCCACTTCCTCTACCCCCAACAAACCCCCACCGCCTCATCACCATCACACAGGAATGGGAAAAATCCCTATTAAGACAAATATGGCTAATTGTGCTTTTGCCCATTTAAAAATACTATACTGTACATTAAAATAAAATAACATACTAATTACAAAACTTTAAAAAATACAAAAGACATTTAATCTATTGATTGTCACTGTGGGTATCTACTGTATGCCCTCATTGGGGGACACAGATAGCCACATTAACAACCAATGGGCACCCTACTGTCCCCCACACCCAGTCACACACATTAATGGACAAAAGCCCTATTAGCCATCTAGCTCAAAGCACTTTTGCCCATTCAGGAGCAATCAATAGTCAGCCACCCTGTAGTAAATGAAAGTTGTGATTTTCAATGCTGCCGCTCTTCAAACTAAGTCCCCTTAACTTTTTTATAGTGGGGGGCCCGCTGCCAGCATGGTGCTTTGGGCCCAGCAAGCTTAGGGCCAGCCCATAGTGTCATGGGAACTTGTGAGAGGCTATAATAATACACACCAAAATATATCTCTGTTTTGAATTGAACACGGCTTAGATATAATAAATACAGTTTATTCCTTAAAGAGGGTGAACACACAAGATATACAAATAACAGGCAAAATATACACTTACTTAGGGTTGGAATGATGAAGTAATCAGGTTACACGATTAGCAATTCATGCAGCAATCACAAAAATACACAAAGACACGAAGAACACAGAGCATAGGATGGACACTGGTTTATATGTAATTCGAATCCTATACTTTATTATTGAGTGCATACCATTCGAGACCAATTACCGGCACCCAATCTCTCCTTGCCACCTCACCTGAGGGGCACCGTAATACCTGCCCACTGGGTGGGTAATATTCTAAACAGGGGGCTTATTTCCTCAGCCCCTCTCCCACAAGCTTGGCGTCTTCAAGTCTGGCTTTGCCAGGATACCCTTTGTTCCCAGGTGTGAATTACCACACATAATATCAAGTACCCATGTCCTGCATTCCTGTGTGCTCACATACACAAGCAGGGTGGGGAGTCTTTGATCAGGAGTTTATGATCGACCATTTGTCTCCCATCCTGATCATTAACATAACATATGGGCTCTGAGTTTTTATACCAGACCCAAAATACAATTCATACTTTAATACCTTCACATAGTAAAATAATCCGTTCTGCTGGGCCCAGTGGGCTAACACTTGCCATTCCCTCATGCCGGAGATGACTCTCCATGGTGGCCAAGTTTCAGCTCTCTGCGACCCCCAGAACCGGAGATACACAAATGCAGTTTAAAACTCTTATTACTTTAATACAGGATTCTCCGCTTTAAAATGAATCTCTGCTTTTCACTCTATTCCCATTGAAATCAATGGGCTCCGCCACTATGGGCTTTCAATGGAGCAACTCCGCCGTTGAAGTCAATGGGTTCCGCCGCCGTAGACTTTCAATGGGGCAACTCCGCCATTGAAGTCTATGAGGCTTCTCCGCCATAGCCTTTCAATGGAGTAACGCCGCCATTGGAGTCTATGGGGAAAATCAAAGTTCTTTACAGTTGCCCATACTCCATCTGGTTGTTCGGAGAGGGCTGGAAATGGCCATGCGGTCATGCTGGAGCAGTGACTACCTGCGACCCAAATCCCAGCCCCCTGGTCCTCGCAGAACCGGAGATATGGACTTACACATTTCACAGTTTTGGACTTAGCCGTTTTAATGCCACGCGGCTTTCTCCCATTGGAATCAATGGTCGTTGCCGCCATAGGCAATGCATGGGCGAGCGCCGCCATTAGATTCAATGGGACCTCCGCTCCGCCATTAGAGTCAATGGCGCGACCCTCTTGCTGAGCTCGACCCTTTACAGGGGTCCCTCATTCTCGGACCCGGTGGTGGTCGTGTGTGGGGGGTTCCTAGGGGTTAGCGCAACAAGAATTTTATTTCGAGGTGCCCTAGAACCTAAGGTTCCCACGCCAATTGCAGGTGAACTTGAACTCAGTGATAAAAGCTATTTTTAAAGACATTGTATCCGCTGTTGCGGTCTGCGCTTTGGATGGCTGCCAACCCGTTCCTAGAGGTCGGCGTCGAGGAATCCCATTGAAGTCAATGGCCCCATTGACTTATAATGGGAAACCGCCGCTACTCCTCTCGGACGCCACCTGCTGGTCTTCGATGGAAACAGGCCCAAAACCGCCAGATCTGCCATTGGAATGCATGGAGCTGCAATGGCGACCCATGGGAGGCTGCAAAATGGAGCCTGAAAAGGCAGGAAAAGGGAACAAAGGGCTATAATCACTGAACATTAACCCCTTCCCTCCCGCATCAATCCCAGTGTATGTGTTGGTGCAAACACGGGAATGAGAACAATACACTTTTACAGGGGAATATACATTTGGTTGCTGAAGCAGGGGAAAAACACATTACTGGACGGCAGTCCAGTTAACCCCTTGCTTCCCAAGTGAGAGCAAGGGGTGGCCAAATGGGGTGTAACCCCTTTAATACCGGGCCAAACCCCCTCTCCCATGACACATAGTCACCCAGTCTCGCAAGCATGCTGCCTAGGAGTTACATTTGACTCCTCCATTTCTTTCTCCCCACGTATAAATGCTAGTACTTAATCTTGCCATTTCTTCCTTCGCAACATTGCTGAGACACACCCCTTTCTATATTCCATTACCACTAGTACCCTAATGCATGTCATTGTTCTCTCTGGTATTGATTACCGCAACATACTTTTATCTGAACTCCCTGCCTCAACCCTGTCACCTTTACTATCCATTCAAAATGCTGCTGCCCAAATCATCTCTTGCTCTTCTAGAATAATATTTGCTTCTGACCTTCTGAACTCTGCCTGCCGACTTCCTATTAAATCCCGTATAAAGTACAACATTCTCCTCTTTTCGTTTAAGGCTTTACACTCCTCTGTTACGTCATATGCTGTATCTCAAGTCTGATCTCTCATTAAACCCCTACTTGTCTTTTACACTCAACCGAAAGTTGTCTCATCTTTGCACCTTTTACCTCTACAACTCCCTCCTGTCTTAAACCTTTTTCCTCTAATCTCTCTATTCCTATGGAATGCTCAAGCCCCTTCCTTTTCCACATTCAAAGCCCGGCTAAAAACAAGCATCTCTTTAAATATTCTATGCCGATACTACAAGCTCCACATGCCCTTAATCTCCCTCACTGCATTTTTAATAATGCACTTATACACCTACTGTGTCTGTAAGCCTCCCAAAATACATTTTAAATGATAAGCTCTTTGGGGCAGATTCTCCCCTTACCATATGTTATCATTTACATGTTCCACTTATACCATTGTTTGTAATTGATGTACTGTATCTTGTATTGTAATTTTGTACAGCACTGCCTACATTGTTGTTGCTATATAGTACAATTATACATACATGCATACTGAAAGCACCAGGTAGAAGCAGAGTCATTTAATTAGGTCAGGTAGTCGAGCATTGATTGATCCAGTAAGACAGAATTTCAAGTTGGGAACAAAATCCAGACTTGTAATGATCTTCTAGATCAGCCCAAAAAAAGTTGCAAAAATCCTGTAGATGTAACATGTTAATACTATCTGTGTCTGTGATTATGTACCTGGCATGTGTCTGTTACTTCACCTTCCACTGAAGAGGTAGGTGAGTGTTTATGGCTGACAGAAAGAAGAGATATGTGTAAGTATTAATATTTCACACTAGGGTATGTGTGCACCCACAGTTTACCTTTATAATAAGGGAACTTTGTTACTGGCTTTATCCAGCTTTTAATTGCATCAAATCACAGATGAGCATCCACTACCGACACACTTTATTGAAGTGTGGTCGGTACCGCAAGCCGGGAAATCTCCCGGCTTGCTAGTGGCCGCCCCTCGGCGTGCCGCGCGTCATAGACGCGCGGTCACGCGTCATCGGGAGCGTGCGCCCCCTGCACGCGTGTCCAGGGACTCCCCGAGGGAGCCCTGGTGTCCCGCGATCGCGGGACAGCGGCAGGGGGTTCCGGGGGACCCGGCGGACCCGGCAGCGGTAGGGAGAGCGCCCCGATCGGAGGGCGCTCTTCCGCTGCTTCGGCGCGCGCCCGTCACACTCGGGCGCGCGCCAGGCTACTGCTGCGGCACAGAACGGGCAAATGCTCGAATAAAGTGTGCCGCAGCAGTATGCTTAATTTATTTAACCCCTTCAGGGCACATTCACATACTTCACAAAATATAGTCGATGGGACAATAAGAAATTACATATATACAGTATAGGTACCTGCTAAACGGAGTCTACCTTGACGAGGTTTGCCGACTTGAATCATATTTTGATTAAAAGATACAACCAAATGACTCCTTTGTCACACAGATATAGGCTCTAAATGTAAACATGTCACTAGTATATTGTAACCCAATTGGGAGGAGTGCGGGAATTGTTCTTTGTTTTCCGTGTATCTGTTACTGTAGTTTATTTTTTAATACAATAATGTCAGAAAATGCACATATAGTTATAACAAGATCCACCGCTCTCCTATTATAACAACTTAGTAAATAAAAGATATCACAGGTGCACAAGGGAATGATTGAATACTATATACACACATAGGAGATAGGATTGTAGAAAATCCTATCCCCACAAGAATCCCTCACAATTGCACTCATGTGATATAATTATTGCTAGGATAACAGTGATCCAGGATAGTATCCTATACTGTATAACCAGTCATAATGAGTAGAAAAAACAAAAAATCATTTATTAATATCTGCAAAATAACACACTGGGTGTGGAATATATACAAGGGAATTAAAATATTGGCAGTGGAGTGTGACTAAAAATAGGGGAGTACTCATATATGTGAGGAGATAATCTTATAATCTGCATATAGTTATAAGAAGGAAAGAAAAACTGCTTTCTAACATAAATTTGAACAGGAACCATAGCTACATTATATTGGTAGTCAATAGAAAGCGTGGTTGGAGGTGAACTAATTATTTGACTGACTAATCTTTGCAAAGGCTTTTGATACTGTTGATCATGCTATCCTGCTTAACAAACTCCAGAGCTCTGGAATAGGGAAGCATGCTTTAAACTGGTTTCAGTCCTACCTATCAGGTAGATCCCAACATGTGTCCATCTCAGGCTCTAAATCCAACCCCCTGGATATCACCTTTGGTGTCCCACAAGGCTCTGTTCTGGGGCCCCTACTCTTCTCAGTGTTCATCAATGATCTCCCCACAGCTTGTAAGGGAGCCTCAATACACATGTATGCAGATGACACAATCCTATATGCACACAGTCATAGCCTCTCTGACCTTGAACACATATTTCAGTCTGACTTTTTGAGACTCAAACTGGATTTCCCAAAACAAACTGTTTTTAAACACTGACAAGACGGTAACAATGGTATTTGGTACAAAGACTAAATTTTTAAAGCTTCCAGGGACTGAGCTCCAGATCAGAACCAACGCTAACACCACCCTAACTCCTTTTACTAGTTTTAAATACCTGGGCATATGGTTTGACTCCCACTTAACATTCGGAATGCACATTGATACCCTGACATCCAAAACCTATGCCAAATAAGGTGTACTTTACAGGAACAAATCCTCCCTAAGCCTGCTGGCCAGAAAGCGTATTGCACAGCAGATGCTAATGCCAATTATCGACTATGAAGACATAGTATATGGCTCGGCACCCCAAACCCACCTTGGCAAACTTGACACCCTCTACAATTCAATTTGTCGTTTTGTTGTCCAATGCAACTACAACACACATCACTGCGAAATGCTCAAAGAACTAGATTAGTCATCACTCGAGTCTAGGCGCAAAGTTCACCTTTCCTGTCTTGCTTTCAAATACTTTCTGGGCAAGCTACCCACCTATCTAAACAAGCTCCTCACTCCTACCACATGCAGCACTTATCATCTGAGATCTGACTCCAAAAGACTGTTCATGGTCCCAAGGCTCAACAAAGTATCCGGCCGCTCCTCCTTCTCTTACAGTGCACCCCAAAACTGGAACAACCTACCAGAGACTCTCACATCCACCACCAGTTTAAGTTCTTTCAAAACTAAGGCTGTCTCACATTTTAATCTGGTCTGTAACTATTACATACGCCTAAAATATACATCTTCTCTAACTGTGCATGCAATGTATTGTATATAATGTATACCCTGTTCATTTATGTAACTGTATTTGTAACCATGTATTATTTGTCATATTAACTATGCCCAGGACTTACTTGAAAACGAGAGGTAACTCTCAATGTATTACTTCCTGGTAAAACATTTTATTAATAAATAAATAATCAGAGGTAGAAGGCAGAACAAAGTAGTCACCTAATAGGTTTCTATATAATAGTTCAGCTGATGGTTAAATCAACATGCTCTATGATGCAGCTGCCTCTAATGCAAACAGTTTAAATTTTAGCTGTAGAAGGTCACAGGACAAGATTCAAGTGCATAGCAACAGATTCCAGCACAACCTAGTGTTTAGCTATTAAGATTATTGAAAGGAAATATAACACTCTCCAGGTCTAAGCCTACACTAAGGCTAACAGTTTCACGGCTAGAGATGAGAGAATCTGCCTAAATCCGTTTCCCAGATTTTCACTGATGTTACCCCAAAATCCATTTTGCAATGTAAAATCCGCAAAAGGAATTTGGGCAGTTTCAATCCGTGTGGGTTCATCAAAATCTGCCATTATATAAAACCCGTGGACTGATTTGTAAAATCCAATCCACGGATTCAGCAATTCTTAACAATCCGCCAATGGATGGATGAATCCGCAAGTTGGGTTCTACAAATCCGTCCGTGGGTTGCGGAATCCGCAGAGTGTATTAGTAATAATTATAAAAAAATCCGCAAAACACGAATTGTCCTTTTTGACACTGACCCACTGAAATCTGCGGACCAAAGGAACCTTAAGATCCACTGAGGATCCAAATTTGCCCCAAAAATTCACCCATCTCTATTCACGGCTAAAGATGATTAGAGAACTGAACATGATTTACCAAACAGCAAAGATTTTAGAGGTTTCCATCTGGCACAAATACTAATTTATCAATGATCCGCCAAAGTAAATATTCTAAGTTTCCTCACAGTGTTTATTTCACCTCACATAAGAATGCAAATCAACAGTGAGAAACAGACTGCTTATATAAGTTAAAGGGCCTATTCTAGTAGCTTTGATAAGATCACTGCCTATTCGAACGATTTGGCATGACTCTACCTCACGGTCTAACATTTGTGTTATCAAGGTATCTAGAAAGAATTATCGAAAGTCAGAAACAGTGAGGTAGGAAATTGCCAATATAGCTCGGGATACCAGTGGCCTTATCTTAGCCTTTTTCTAAGTTCTGCTGTTGCGATCTGCTCACAGTATGTTAGAACTGCACAGAGAGAGCTTCATAGAGAGTGCTGCATCTCTCTAAACAGCTCTTACAGGTGACCACACATTTTTTATTTGATTTTAATAACAGTGTTGTAGCAGGGGCTCTCCGGAGCTTAACTGCATTCATTAAAGCCCTGGGGACCCCATGCTTCCTGAGTTACAGGTCCAGATATGGGGTGCCAGTGTCTCCTGTGCATTTAAATCTCCTCGTTACGTGACATGGGACATTTAAACAATGCCTCAAACTCCCATTTTTTTTTTGATATCCCGCTATTCAGGTAGCTTCGATATTCACATCATGGCTGCAACTCACAGCAACTCACTTGTTCTCATCTGGCGAGCTGGGATCCACGATGTGATTTACTGTAGAAGAAAAATTTATTTTTACTGCATCGGATAGAATTCAAGAGACTACGGAGCTGTGCTTGAGGATGACCGAGCAGGGAGAAGCACTTCCCAAGCGAGTTTTGCATGCTTCCCAAGCTTTCTGAATAGCTACATATGCCAACTCATTTGAGAAGTGCTCAAAATGCTCAATGAGTTACTTATCGTACCTTCTAACATAGACCCCTAAAGCTCTCTACACAATATCCAAAAACAACAATATTAATTCAATTTCAAGAGTTACTGAGAGAGCTTTTCAAATTCAGAAAAAACCCTCATCCTAATGAAATCATAATCTTCTGCCCCTCCTTACATCTCATCCCTAATTTCTCGTTATGCACCATCCAGACTCTTGCATTCTTCTCAAGGATGTCTTCTTTCTACCCCCTTTGTATCTAAAGCCCTCTCCCGCCTTAAACCTTTTTCCCTGACTGCCCCAAACCTCTGGAATGCCCTTCCCCTCAGTACCCGACTAGCACCCTCTCTATCCACCTTTAAGACCCACCTTAAGACACACTTGCTTAAAGAAGCACATGAATAGCACTGTGGATATTCTGAACACGATACATAAAGCTTGGCCCCCTGCAGACGCACTTACCAGAACTCCCTCCTACTGTCTCTGTACGTTCTACCTACCTACCAATTAGACTGTAAGCTCCTCGGGTCAGGGACTCCTCTTCCGAAATGTTACTTTTATGTCTAAAGCACTTATTCCAATGATCTGTTATTTATATTATCTGTTATTTATTTGATTACCACATGTATTACTACTGTGAAGCGCTATGTACATTAATGGCGCTATATAAATAAAGACATACAATACAATACAATCTGTGACCACAGCGTTCTAACAGACGAAAAACCACAGTGTTTTGTTAACCACAGTGATCTAGCCCGAGCAAGCACTGTAATAGTGTTTAAATAGTAAAGCCAAACTAGGATAGGTAAAGAAAGTTAAACACTAGCATCCTCTGTAACTTATTACATAAATTACAGTGGATACCATCTCATAGGTGACAGTTACAATATTAATTGGAACTAAATTCTTTCACTTCTTTTATCACTGTTCCGTAATTTAAAAACATATTTTATATAACATATATAACAAAGAAAAATATGAAAATATTTCACATGTAAATATATAAAAAATATTACATTACAATAAACTAATGTGTAAATAAATGAAATTCAATTGTTTTGTGCTTAGGGAAAGACACAGGAACACTCTTTATAGTCTTTTATCCTCTCATGGATGCTAGAGTTGAACATGAATATTCCTACAGTCATTGAGAATCAGATCTTTTATGGAAGTATTTCTGCTTCCAAACTTTCACTGATGATTGATTATCCTGTTTCAATCCAGGGAGTATAGCAACTTTCCACTTCACATCTTCCAAGTGCAGCTGTTGCTTATCTCAAACAAACTCTGCAGTATTTAACTGTTATCTCTCAGAGTCTCCAAAGCTCAATAAATCTAAACTGCTTCTCTACAGCTACTGAGCTTTTTGTTTAGCACTTAAAGGAACAGTCCCACTAGCTCTAAAATAAAGAACAGAAATAAAATCACTGTAAATAACAAAACAACAATTTTACTATTTCATTGTTACTAAAGTTATTTCTCAATAGCATCCTAAACCATATATTTTACCGTATATCAATAAACAGTTTCTCCCAGTGGAGGACACTCAGGGGCCTATGCTAGCATCCTTCGTAACCCAGTTACCAAGGCTTTTTAGCTGTTATCGGCCAAAAATGCCTACAGCGATTCAGAAAGCCTCGATAAGTGGGCTGAATCACCTTTTTTTTTGCTGCCGTCAAAAACACATTGCCAAGTGAGCCGCGATAAGCCACTTATCGACAGGTTTTAAAACTCGTGAAATTCTAGTAGCCTCGATTAGCTAATCTAGGATGGCGATTTCCTCCCAAATTCCTCTCACCAGAAAAAGTTGGCATGAAGCTGCCAAGAAGCTTCAGAGGCGGTGGTGAGAGAAGGACTTAGAAAAAAAAATGTATCTTTCCTGCATCGGATTGAAGCCGGGGGTCTCTGGAGATGATACACATTAATATCAGCACCTGAGGCCCCTGGCATAAATCAGATGCCTGAAAAATGCATTTACAGGCAACTTCCTCACCGCTAAGACAATGAAGGGGTTAACTACCGGTGCCATGTTTATTGTGGGTAGTGGGAGTGGGTGAAGGTGGTATTTGGCCCTTGGTGGGTGTTTAGGCCTTGCGTGGGGGGTTGCGGGTGGAGTTAACCCCTTCATTACCTTAGAGGTTAATACAACTAATGTAATGAAAAGGTTAACCCATCCCGCTACCCACCCGGTAGGTATAAACAACCACCAAGGGCCAAGTGCCAATGACATCCATACTCACTACCTACAATAAACATTCAAAAACGCAACAACCCTACTACCCACCTCCTCTAGCCCCAACAACAGAAGTAGTATAGTAATGGGCAAAATTACTATTATCCAGATATAGATTATAGCTCATTTGCCCATTCTAAATCAAACATTAGCAAGCCAGCATAAATAAAGAAAATAAAACTTCTACTTACCCCTACCATCATGAAGGGCATCCTCATCACCATACTCCGGGTCCTTGTCCTCCGTTGGCAGCAAGAGTACAAGAAAAGATGCAATCTAATGGCCCCTAACCCCTTAATCATTTTAGAGATTAATAACGGCTGTAGTAATTAAGGGGTTAACCCACTGTCCCCTACTACTCACCCGGGAGGCCTAACCACCCACCCGAGGGCCACTATACCCACCCTCTACCCATTGATTGGCACAGTGATACATCATACCCATATATTATGGGCATGATAAGCCACTACAGCAGTCAATGGCCAACCTATTAAAACAATCAAGCACAACAATACACAACAATTAAAGAAATAAACAGGCACCAAAAGACCAGAAGAATAAATGAACTAAAAAGACTCACCTACACATCAATAAAATTATTCTAACACCAAAACCGCAAAAGAATAAAAATTATGTTATACCAAATACTATTATACAATTAAAGAAACAACTAACCAACAAAACAAATCAAGAAATAAAACCGCTAACCAATCAAAAAATGTACTAAAAACAAGCCATCCATATATCAAATAATTGGTAAATAAATAGAAATAGAAAAATAACATTCAATTGTAAACAAGCATTTGCCAAAAAATGCATTGCCTTTCACTGTATTTATCTGTAGGGCACAGATTAATACATTAGCAGTCAATAGATAAGGAAAAACATACACTCAAAAAAACTGAAAAAAGACAATTACATACATTCAATATTTATCTTACCTTTAGAAGTCTTTACCATCCGAATCCTGCCGTATCAGGAAGTTCTTGACCCGCGACATTAACCATTGCAATCCGACTCCATCCTCCTTGAAGAATAGCATCAGGTACAAAAATCTTCTTTCTTTCTTTCATCTTCTTTCTCCTTCTATCTTCTTCTGTCACTATTTTCTTCTTTTCTATAATCTTCTATCTTCTTCAGTTATAATCCAAAGTACCCATGGTAAATCCATCAACGGAAGTTGCCTCAACGTCTTCTTGAGCTAAAATGAGATGGAGCAGGCCTTATATAGATGGTACAGCTCCAATCCGATTGAAGGCTGTATCATGGGACCGTCTTTTTTATTTATTTTTAAAGGATGTGACATCATCTCCAAGGGAGGCACATCACATCCTTAAAACCATATGGTTCATATCACTTTAAGGAATGATGTCACATCCTTTTAACTAATGGAACATATCACATGGTACAGGAACCTATGGGATTGTCTTCAGTCCCATTGGCTGTAATACCATGTTATATGAGCCATGTGGTTTAAAGAATGTGATATACCTCCCTTGGAGATGACATTGCATCCTTAAAATAAAAAAAGCTGGTCATATGATACAGCGTCCAATCGGATTGGAGCTGTACCATCTGACTCTAAAATGTGACATCACAGGCCCTATATAAGGCCTGTACTATCTCATTTTCACTCAAGAAGATGTTGAGACAATTTCCGTTGCTGGATTCACCATGGGGTATTTTGGATTACAACTGAAGAAGATAGAAGATTAAAGAAAAGAAGAAAATAATGACAGAAGAAGATAGAAGGACAAAGAAGATGAAAGAAAGAAGATTTTTGTACCTGATGCTGTTCTTCAAGGATGATGGAGTCTGATTGCAATGGATGACATCGTGGGTCGAGAGCTTTCTGATACACCTTTATTCAGAGGGTGAAGACTTCTAAAGTTAAGATAAATATTGAATGTATATAATTGTCTTTGTTCAGGTTTTTTTAATTGTATTTATTTATATGTATGTGTTTCATCGTCCATTGACTGCCAATGTATTTACCTGTTAGGGTACAGATATAGGGTACAGGCAATGCATTTTTTGTCAAATGCTTGATTATTATTTTTTCTATTTCTGTTTATTGTTTTCACTAAACTGTTTGGTATTTGCATGGCTTGTTTTTACTACATTTTAGGATTGGTTGGTGGTTTTATGTATTTAATTGTTTTGTTGGGTAGCTGCATAATTTCTTTAATTGATTTGTTGGCTAGTAGTTTTATTTCTTTAATTGATTTGTTGGATAGGTATTTATTTAATTATATTCTTATGTTTTGGAAGAGCATAATTTTAATTATTTTGCTGTTTTGGTGATAGATTAATTTTATTGATGTGTACTTTCGGCTTTTTAGTTATTTTATTGTTGGGGTGTTTAGGTGCTTGTATATTTCGTTAATTATTGTGTATTTTTGGCCTTAACAATTTTTATTAGGTTGACCATTGACTGCTATAGTGGCTTATCATGCCCATATAATATGGGCATGATGTACCACTATGCCAATCAATGGGTAGAGGGTGGGTATAGTGGGGCCGGGGTAGGTGTTAGGTCTCCCGGTAGGTAGCGGGGGACAGGGGTTAATCCCTTAATTACTATAGAGGTTATTAGCCCCTAAGGTGATTAAGGGGTTATGGGCCATTAGATTGTATTATTTATTGTACTCTTGCTGCCAACAGTGGACATGGACCTGCAGTATGCTGATGAGGACTCCCTTCATGATGGTAGGGGTAAGAAGTACTGTTTATTTAATATATTTATGCTGGCTGGCTAATGTTTGATTTTGAATGGGCAAATTAGCTATTATCCGTATCTGGATAATAGTAATTTTGCCCATTACTGTACTGTATGTGTTAGGGGGGTAGGGGGTTTGTTGGGGTAGAGGAGGTGAGTAGTAGGGTTGTTGTATTTATTTTGTTTTATTGGGATAGAGGGATTGGATGAAACGGGTTTTAGCCCCAATGGTGGGTGTTTAGGCCTTCGGGGGGGGGGGTAGTGGGACTGGTTAACCCCTTCATTACAATAGCGGTTCCCACTGCTATGTAGTGAAGGGGTTAACTCCTCCTGCAACCTTCCCGGCAGGCCTAACACCTACCCTGAGGCTACTGTCGCCTTCATCCACACCCTCTTCCCCCAATAAACAGACTATTGCAGTTGAACCCCTTCATTACCTTAGCGACTTGACGCTAAGGTAATGAAGCTGTTTTAATAACGATTTTATTACTAGTGTATGCGAGCAGGGGTATCAGGAGCAGAACCACATTGATTTCAGGTCTGGGGAACCCCTGCTTCCCGATATACAGGCCCCATTATGGGGTGCCAGTATCTCCTATGCATTTAATTGTCTCGTATCACGTGACCGGGACATTTAAATGCATAGGAGATACCGGGCACCCCATAACGGGCCTGTATCTCGAGAAGCAGGGGGTCCCCTGACCTCAAATCAACACAGGTCTTCTCAGGAGACCCCTGCACACGTACACTAGTATTAAAATTATTATTAAAACCCTGCGATCGCTGGCGAGATATGCGCAGGCTAGATCACAGTAGATTGCTTCAGGTAGATGAATGAAGCCTTTTGAGAGAGGAGTATATCACATCGCTGCTCCTCGCCAGTTTTGGGAATTTAGCTATCGCCGGTCTACAGAAACTTTGTGAATACCATGATATCTACGCTGACAAAACTGGCGGCGTAACAGGCCCAGCGAGATGATTTAAGAAAGGCTTCTAGCATAGGCCTCTTAGTGAAAGATAAGAGCAAGTCCTGCTTAATGCACAATGCTATTACACAAATTACAATATTGTAGCTGTAGGATGTAAAACACCTTACATTTTAACCTGTCATGTTTACATAGTAACTTTGAAATATTATTTAAGAATAATTACAAAGCCTGATGAACTAAATGCTTTAATCAGCTACTGTAGATTTAGTCCTTTTAACATCATATGGGATATCATGCTACACTATCGCTATAAGTAGACCATATTTTTCCAGATCCTTTACTGTACATCTCATGATGCCCTTATGATGTTTATGGAACTTTATAAGGGCAGCACTGTCATGATATTTAGTATAGTATCTGAATGTATTACATATTTAAGGCTCAATGAGCCTTTTATTGAACGCAGATCTTCCATCCTCCAAAACATGCCATTTCTCAGATCCAGACTATCATTATGATAGCATTATTTCAGGGATTAGCCTACAAGGAAAAAGAGCAGGTCTTGAGTGCTACCCAGCAACATATGGAAATTGCAAACGCTGTCAGGGTTCATAGAGAGACAGAAAAAAAATTATATAGTGCAAAATTACAAAAAATAAATTAGCAAAGTGCGCAATAAATTCTATAGACTGCCCACTCACATGGTATAAGAAAAATGCAGATTTTTTCAAATCTATGAAGGGTTATTGTAGAGTCTTGATTCTTTTCCTTTATGATTGTAAGGGATTCGGTCCTGGTTTGGCTAGAACTCACCCTTCCAGGGCTATAGAGGTTCCAGGCAAAACACTCCCTAAACCAGGGTTGCCAGATGGCTTGTCCAAAAATTCTGGACACAATGGTAAAAGATGCGACCCCCCCCCACCCTGAATACATATAACAAATACACCCACGCCCCCCGAATACATATAAAAAATAACCTCACGTCCCCGAATATATATTAAAAATACTCCCACACCCCCAGAATACAAATAAAAAATACCCCGACGCCCCAGAATACATAGAAAAAATACCCCCACCACCCTAATACAAAACCGAAATATCCCCACCTCCCCAATACATATACAAAATACCCCCACACCCCCAAATACATATACAAAATACCCCCACCTCTCCAATACATATACAAAATACACCCACCTCCCCAATACATATAAAATTATCTTGGGGATGGTGTCAGGTCGGGCCCGGTGGCTGCGGAGGGGGGAGCAGTGGATGCGGAGGGAGGGCAGAGGATGCGAAGGGAGGGTAGAGGATATGGAGGGAGGGCAGAGGATGTGAAGGGAGGGCAGAGGATGCGGAGGGAGGGCAGATGATGCAGAGGGAGGGCAATGGATGCGGAAGGAGGGCAGCGGATGTGGCCCCCCCATATCATCATCTTATTCCCCCCATCATCATCACCTCATCAGGTTGGCTCCAATCATCATCTTACACCCCCCCACCCTTACCTTATTTCCTGGTAGGACGCAGACATCACCGGACCTGTCTCGGGGCTGCCGGGGTGTGGGCTCTGCCTCTGCTGTCCTCCGATTGGCCGTCCTCTCCTCCAATAGCATCACAGCACTTACAGCCGCACTCACCGCCCTTGCGCTTGCCTCTGCCTCCGCTGCCCGCAACATGTATATACTGGACAAATAAATGTCCAGTATTCCCACCGATTTTATACTGGACAGGCATCGGAATTACCGGTATGTCAGGGTAAAAACCAGACACCTGGCAACCCTACCCTGAGCAGCAATTGGAATCACCTGTTCTGAACTAAGACTCCTGCTTGTCTTGATGCTGCTTGGTGTGCAGCTCTTCCCCTATTGGCTGCTTATGCTATTTAGGGTCAGCCCTTCCCCCCAGGAAGTGGCTGAGCATAAATCCTTTCATTGATGTAACCTGTGCTTGCTACAAGCACCTCTGCCTGGCCTACCTTGGGCCACTCCGTTCCTGTGCTGAAGCACTGGATCCCCAGTGCTATAGCCTTGTTGTTCCTGTGGCCTGTCTGCATATACCCTGCTTCCAGAGGCCTTCATTACTCACAGTTCCTACCCTGCTTCGGAAATCCCATTCCTGTGCTGAAGCGCTGAATCCCCAGTGCTAATACTTCATTGTTCCTGTGGCCTGTGTGCATACCCTGCTTCCAGAGGCCTTCAACATTTTCTGATCTGTTTCTGTGCTTGTCTAAGCAACCCTCCTTGGCCCGTCTAGCCTTCCTGTGCTGAAGCACCTATGCTGAAGCTGTGCACTGAAGCTCTACAATGGTCTTCCTGAAACCGATCCCAGCCTGTGACCTCGACCTCCTCCTGTGCCGCCTGCCTTGACCCCAGCATGTGACCTCGACCATCGCTCTTGTGCTGCCTGCCTTGACTCAAGCCTGGATAACATTTACCCTGCCTTCTCCAACCCCGACATGGCTACCCACGACGACGGAATCCGCAATCAGGACCTGGCTTTGCGGTCTCAGGTCGGTGTTTTCATATCCCCATGGTCCGGTCCTGGTTTGTGACGAGCACGACCATTACAATGATGTCTATGTTTTCAGACCCCCATAGAGATATAGGAAGCATAGTGCATACATGTTGTATGAAATTAAAATATAAACCAGAGCAGTGAAAATACACTCACTTGCACCAGTAATTTAAAAGTATTGAGACCACTCAGAGCACCGACTAAAGACCTTGTTCGGAAAACACTGGCTTCTCCTATTCCAATGCACAGCCGTGCTTCCGTTTGGTGAAAGTGACATGAAGGGTTAACCAGGCTATATAATAAAGTTCAAAGCCCGTTTGGTTACCCCTGCTCCATGTATAAGGGTCCTTGAGAGTGAGTTATTGGACCCAGTAACATTGTATTATTGCATTGTACTTTTTCTGAAAAACTTTTTTTGTGTTTATCCCTTTCCGGGCAGGCAATCAAGCAGGGATTGCTAGTATATGAGTTACAAGGGGGGGAGGGGGTGTTGCATAGGAACTGTTGTCTGAATGGGCCTATGAGGTTGGGGTCCAGAGTTACCAGTTCCCCAACAGATGCACCCGGGAATCATGCCTGATTCTCGGATACATGTAGGCATATTGTATGTAAGCGTGACTCACCACTAGGGAGCCCTGCTTCAGCACAATTCGGAAAGGAGTATGAGGCACAGGGATAAATGTGTATCATCAGAGCTGAGGGAATCCCTGGGTTAAGGGGGTTACCCCAGCAAGTGCCAAGGTGACCCACAAAAAATATATGGTTTATGGGTGCCCAACCATACATAAGGTTGGGGGGATTCTGAGAGTCTAAACTGAGTTAAAGGGAAAGTGTTTGGGGAAATAAGGCAGACAGAAATGAAGAGATTATTTTTCTGTTCTATTCCCTGTGCCCTAGAGATTCCAAACTTTGGGACTCTAAGTCTTAGGTGGGGTTTTGGGGTGAAAAGCAAGTCTTTTTGACTGCGGAGGGTCTGGGGATAAAGTTACCTGTGGCCCTAGAATTCTCCCTGTCTTACTCGCACTATTTTCGGTTAGTTGCACTAGGGCCCTACAGTGTCTCCCAGACTCCAATTTTCAACCCCAAGATCCATACCTAAAGTCACACATACAGCCACGGCCCCTTTTATTCTAACACTTCACCGATATTTTCCGGTGACTTTTTCCGAATGCCACGCGCTTCGCCGCGTTCATGCGTCGTTCGTGCCGTATTCATGTCGCAATCATGCCGGCGTCCACCGCACTTGATCTGTTTAATGAGAATGTTTCGGATTTAATTGGTTGCAATTCTTCGCGTGGCAGATATTCATGAATTGTAATGCGCATGCGCTTCAGTAATGTGTCGACTTGCAGGTGTATAAAAAATACCCCAGTGGTCCTTTGTGAATTGACCTTGGTACTGAAAAAGTTGTACAACATTGTATCTATTTAGGCGTTTCATATTAAAAACTAAATGCAAACTGTCTGGTGTTCTATTCCATTGTCCAGAAAGGTCCAGAGATGAGTACATCACTGCAGTCCGTGTTCAGAAAGCCCAACATAACGTACGCTTATTTACTGTAATATGGTCAGCAATTAGTTCAACAGATGATAAGATGGCCACAGTTGGTCAAATTTATCAATATTTTATCGAAAATTATGACTTTTACAGATTTTCACCAGATGCTCTGGGGTGGAAGCGCGCGATAAGGAAAAAGTTAAGTATCGATCCACGGTTTTTTCGTATTGCTCCTGCACCCGGAGTTACAGGAGGAGGGTATTGGTGTGTTGCCCCTGAATTTTCCAGTACCTTTGTAAAACCAACTAGGAATCGTAAGTCCCAGGCAAGCAATGCGCCAGCACCGGCTTCCAATAACGGTCCGACCGTCTGTGAAAACCTGCTGACCGGCAACCCTTGCTATCAGCCCCCGCCTGGATACCTGCAGCCTGAGCAGGATTTCACGTGCAGATACCAGCAAGCTTGCATATACCAAAGCGATTTCAAGCTTCATCAGCTGGCAACTACAGGTCTAGCAGGCCCGCTGTCACCTGTCAACTACATTTATAATCAAGACTACGGGACTGGCAGTGGCTTGTCGCCAACCGATTGGCAAAGTCTATGGTGAGTACGGCTGCCGTATTTTATTCTTTTTTGAAATATCAATATCAATGCACAGTAAAGCGATTCTCCTGTAATCAATCTCTTTGCTTATGGTTATTTACTGTAGTTATTTTAGTCACAATTCGCCAAACTTTAGTCCAGCAATATCATTGGCTGAGCAGCTTCTACAGTAGATTGGTGGACAGCTAGGCGCATGCGCATTGGAACCTTGTTGAAACGCATACTGTATGCGTCTCATCACATCTAGGCGCATGCGTGTATGTGAACAAGAGACGCCCCCGAGAAAATAATTGTTGGGACTGACCGATGGGACTGCGGGTACGGACTGTGGGAACTTCTTTAGGGGACTGACTACTGAACTAACCATTACAGTATTTACAGTATTTATTTTTCTTCCTCAGAAAATAAATTTTGTCATCAGCCTGAGAACGGCAAATGGAGGGATTTCGATGGATAATATCGCTTTTTGTAACGATGCTTGCACACTGCTGAATCTGAATCAGTGCAATTTTTATTGATTAGGATAGAATAACTGAGCTTTATTACATACTTTTTTACATACAGTACTGTATAATAACCCCCAAAAATAAAAAGTATGCATTTATTCTGTACATTTATTACAGTACAGTATGTGTGTCCTACTCTAATAATAATACAAATACAGATAATGCGTTTTAATACTATTTTGATGTACTGTAATGCGCAGTAAGTGTAATTAAAAACATACAGGTATATTTAAAAAAAACAGCAATTTATTTTATTGGTGGGTGCAGTAAGTACAAAAACATTAATGGTGTCCAATACAGTAAAAACATTGACAGTATGAATACAATCTACAACAATCAACATTAATTTTATTGGTGGAGTACTGTAAGTAATAAAACATTAATGGTGTACTGTAATTAAAAACATACAGGTATATTTAAAAAAACATATTAGAATACAATTTTAAACAATGAACAAGTCAGAAATGAATCAACATTTTAACAGACGAGCAATCACGAAAGGAATTCGATCCCCAGCAGATTGTCCTTCCAGGGCCGATGTCTTGTATGCCGCAAAATGCCATTAATGGAGTCTCGCACGATTTTCATTAAAGGATCGGTAATAGAAAAATAGCGCCGCAATTCCTCCACAATAGTCTTTCTCAAATTTTTAGAAAGAGCCTTTTTCTCGTGATTCCGTTCATAGTTCACATTGTGGGCCCACCCTAAGTACAACGAGTATGGCACGTGTGCTTGAAAATTAACAAGGCATGCCTCTGGGGTAAACGAGCACTTGCAAACCTATACTTCTCCCTGAGTGGCTGGGGCAGCTCACGCAGGATGATGTCGGGCACCTTCTCAATGCAAGCATATGTGGGTTGGATTCTGGGAGCGGGGGTTCTTCTGGGAGCGGGTGTGCTTGTGGCGGCGGGCGAGAATAGGATGTCTGGGAGGATGCTTTCCTCCTGTCTTGGTTTCCTTGTCAGTGTTGCCTCCTGGCGTGGTCTTGATGGGGTTGTCATGACATCCTCGTCAACGGCATACATGAACACATATTCTTCTGATGGAGGGGGTGCGCTTGGTGATGGAAGGTTGAAGGTCCCATTCATCCCATCCAGGCCACCCTCCTGCTCCGGCGTCCGAGATACAGGGGCATGAACTCCGAGCAAATTATGTATCCCCACTATGTCAGTCTCTATCTTCTCCATCCGTTGATCCATCTTCTCCATCCGTTGATCAATCTTCTCCATCCGTTGATCTATATTTAGCATTGTCTCTAAAAGAAGATCTATCTTTCCCAGCATAGAGTTCCCAGGGATATCGACACTTAACCCATTCAGCATGCAGTCTAACGAGCTGGATCTTGTGCATGGGGTGCTGTGGACATCTGTGTGGATGGGTGCATAAGAGGATGAGATGCGGGTTCCCTGGAGATAAGCGGCAGCATCGTCGAGGAGTGATGGAGGAGGTGTCCTGTAGATTTCCGGGAGAGAAGCGGCAGCGGCGTCGAGGAGTGATGGAGAAGGTGTCCTCTGGGTTTCCGGGAGAGAAGCGGCAGCAGCGGCGAGGAGTGATGGAGAAGGTGTCCTCTGGGTTTCCGGGAGAGAAGCGACGGCGAGGAATGATGGAGAAGGTGTCCTCTGGGTTTCCAGGAGAGAAGTGGCAGCGGCGGCGAGGGCTGATGCAGAAGGGGACCATTTGTTTTGCTTTGAGTGTACATCATCATATTTCTTCTTGACATAATAAGGCTTCTTTAAAGCCTTTGAATACAAGGTAACCAGAGGTTAACTATCCAGGCGCTTCAAAGAGTCATGAGATATGAGCAAATAAACACAATACTGGCTGGTCTCTGCAGTAAACCGGTGAATGAAAGTCTTCTCCAAATAAACAAATAGCTCTCCTCAGAGCACCAGTAAAATTGTAAAAGGAGACTCACGGTTGTAGGAGCAATCACAAGCCAGAAGTAAGGATGAACAGCAGCACCGGCGATCAGCAGACCGCCAGGAAACTTCTCTGTGCCAATGTGGGTGTATCCCCCCTCAGTCCAGTGACGACAGGTAATGCAGCTATCCGGCGTGCAGCCGGGGAAAGTCAGCAACGGATAAACACTCCTCCCGTGGGAGGCAGGAACGGCGCACAGCCGTGGAAACGAATCACAAGCAGGCAGTGGTGGTGTGAAGAACCGTTTATTCCAACATCAAGGTAAAAGTCTGGCGGATCCTCTGACGCCTTTCAGCCCGGGGGCCTTTATTAGCCTTTCGCTTTGGCCTTGGCTTGGAAACGGCTGCCACCTTTCGCTTTTTCTGCATGACAGGCACAGCAGAGGCGAGTGGGTTCTTGTGTCCGTAGAATCGGGGTTGATCCATGGAAGCAGATGGCACAATGCAGTCTCTGGACAAGGGCAAGTTCAGATACAGATCATCGAGTGGGAGGCTATGCAATGTGTGTCACCTTTTATGCATGGTGACGAGGTGCAGGTGTTAAAAGTGGGCGTATTCTAATGTGACTCATTAAAGTATAAATACACCATCCATTTTGTGGATTCACTGCACATTGAATACACATCGACTAAACATCGAATATACATTCTTGATCTTGTATTGCTTTCTACATGCATCTGTTAAAAAGATTTCTAAGGATCTCAGCATGAGAATAAATGAGATGTACACGAGAGGACAGCGAATTGCGGATATTCAGCGCTGGCTAAGTACTTCTGGCCTTGTTGTGCCAGCAGCAACCGTGCGCTATCATGCCCATGGTAAGACCAAAAAAGTAAAGAGGACACCAATGGTAACTACCGCGTAAGTACTGTACTGTACTGTTCTGTATCGTTCTATGTTTATTGTTATCACTGTATATTTATATAACTCTATTCTATACAGTATCTTTCTATGTTTATTGTTATCGCTGTATATTTATATAACTCTATTCTATACAGTATCGTTCTATGTTTATTGTTATCGCTAAATATTTATATAACTCTTCTATACAGTATCTATCTATTTTTTTTGTATCGCTGTATATTTATGTAGGAGGACGTGCGCAGAGGTATGCAAGGGAGACTTGTCAAGGTGAAATTAAATAAGGCTTTTATTGCGCCTGTTCCTTTAAAATAAGAAAAAACATCCAAACATATTCAAAAAAGGGGTCAAACAACGCTTCTGTTCCACTTGGGAGTATTTCTAGTGAAACCTATGCAGTTCACAACTCCCTTTAGATAAGCATGTCTCCCAGCCCCAAACATATATCTTGATATGTGCAGATATACAAAAAAGTCTTATAAAGGAAAGTCTTATCTGTTTCTTGTAGTTGGAGGGAAAGTCTTCTCTCTTCCTGTGTTGCTGCCTTTTTCCTCAGGCTATGTCAGCATTCAGGTTTAGAGGTTCTTTCCCCTGTGTCTTGCAGGCAGCGTGCTGTTTCTTCTGGCAGGCTTCAAGACATCTGTCCCTATGGTCAGTGCCACTATTTGTGATACTCAGGAACAACATCTCTTCCTGTCTCAAAGACAGGAACTCTGTAATAAATATTTCGACCATATTGTGACAGTGTTGCCCATTGTGATAGAGCGTAATGGGCAAGCATCAGGAAGGTAGTATAGTACTGTACTGTAGTATGGTAAGTACTGGCACACCAAGTACAGCATGATACAGGTAAGTATGGCACAGATTGTTTTACAGTATATAGCATGCAATTTACTGCACTAATTTTTAATTTTTAGAGAGCTGGCTGCACTACCAATCTTGTTACAAAGTATTTTACAGTACAGTAGTTCCAGTATACAGTAGTTTGACAGTAGTAACTGCATACAGTAGTCCAATATGGAGTAGTTTTATAGTACGCAATGCAATTATATGCACTTAACTGCACTCATTTTTTATTTCCTTTTCAGAGACAGCTGGCTGCACTATAAAAGGACGGGTGGAGGGAGGGGGGACCGGTATCATGTGTAAATTGTGTGAACTGTGTGTATAGTGTATCTACAGTCATGATTTACACAAACCCCCCCCCTCTCTCAATGAACTACAGAATGCAATGTGGCCATGACGAACAAGATTAAGACTAAACATTTGTATTACTGTTTTTATTATTATAAATTTGCATTATTCATGATTATTTGTATTTTTCATTCTTCCATTATTATGCACCGGCCCTAAAATTTCAACTGACAGAATAACTACAGTACACTACTGTACGTGTACAAAGAAGTTAAACACTGAAAATGATTATTTGTATTTTTTATTCCTGATAAAATAAAATAAATATTTCATTACATTCACATTATTTTTTTTGAACTTTAAATTCATTGTGAATGTGTGTGTGTGTGTGTGTGGGGGGGGGGCATTCTTCAAGAAGGCTTACATTTTTATTCATTGGTTACATTTTTATTCTTTGGTTATATAATCAGATTAACATATTAAATTCGAGAAGGGTTTATCACAAGTGCGCTTGCGTTACCGTAAACAAAGCCTCAAAGGGTTGGGGGATCATCATAATGGATTAGCATAATGCTTGGCTAATCAGCCAAGCATTTGAAAATGATTGTGAAGTTATACATGCATGCGCATTAATCATCAACTAGGTCCCTTCCCAAAGAGGATTACACGCAGGTGCAGAGATGTGATGCCAGGCTCGGCTCGGGACGATTAAAAGCACAAAGCCAAGCTTTTGAAAATGAATGGTTTTCAAGAGGTGTCGATAAGAAGTTGAAATCCTTGAGCCTTGTGTGTCTCTGCGGGGGGAGGGGGTAAAGCTGCATGAAGGATTAGCAGTACTGTACTATAGTTCAAAGACATATTTTCAACAGGTCATCATAATGTTTTGATCCCCAGACCCCCAAATCAATAAAAATTACATAAAGCACGTGAATGACCAGTGTAACATTAAAAATCTACTGTACCGATAGAATATCAGAATAACACAAATTTTTATGCAGGCACACGTCTGGAAACGAAACATAAAAAAAAAAAGAAATATTTTTTTTTCCAGTCTTCAACTTCCACATGATTACACGCAGGCGCTGAAATGTGACACCAGGCTCTGTACGTTATACACGCAGGAATGTGATGACAGGTTCGGGATGATTGAAGCCAGAAAGCCATCTGGCTGGGAGAGGTGTACTGAACTGTAGATAAGAAGTTGAAATAGTACTTTAGCCGTGTGTGTGCGGGGCGAGAGGGAGAGCACTGTATGTGCCGAAATGTGATACTGTAACACGCCTATGCGTTTCAACAATGTTCAAATGAGACATACAGTACTGTATGGTACACACATAATACTGTATAAAAAGAGTATGAAAACAAGTAAAAGTAAAAGTACTGATTACAAAATAATACAGTACATACAATACTGTATAGAAATGTGATAATTTTATATTCAAAGAAGATGCGACGCTATATTTTTGTAATACTGTATACTGTAAATCCTCCATTTTACAAATACTGCGCGCGCGCACAGACATAATGCATTAGACATGCATTAGACTTATTAGACTTTTAAGACAACAGCTCGCGAACGCCCACATGTGTTTTTAGACGGTATTGCAGTATAGCGGACAGCGCTAAAAATCCGAGCGCTAACATACCGGAAAGTGCTACGGAAAGTAAGAAAATATACCGCATCTGGCCGCGGTTAGCAGAGCGCCGTGGATCCGGTCGCATTAGGATAAAGGCGGCCGCAGCTGTAGCTGGATGGGTTCCCTGAGGCTCAGGTCCGTCGGGGAAAGTATATAGTCCTGGAGATTGCAGTACTGCGACTGTTCTCCAAATCCAGACACTAACTATACTATGTTTTTTAATGATTAAAGGGAAAGTAGGATATGTTTGTGTGGCCTACTATTGCAGATAATATTGAGTGCATTAAGTATCAGTATATAATAATGTGTTTACATATGAAAGGGTTAAAATGACTAGTCTGTCCTCCATTTTGTCTGTTCTCCATTTTGTGAATTTATAAGCTATAGTTTGTTAGCGGTTTTAAAAGAAGTAGCTTGCATTTTTTATCTTAGATATACTTCTGAACCCAAGAGACTGTTCTCAGGAAGCAGTGGCCTTCGAGGTGTAACAGAATGTGGCGTGATTTATTATTCCCAAGAGAAAAACACTTTGCTCATCTTTTACATATATTCTTGTTTAAACCAGCTTTGTAATCAAGTCGCTTTCGCCAAAAGTCTGTTACGCCTCTAACAGGTATGGAACACCTCCAGAGGACAGTGTAAATGCCTACGATCTGACAGTGTGCACCCCTAAAACGCCCCTAAAAGGGATAATGTTTTCTTTAGTCTAAAAAAATGCAGCTCGAATAGCAATAAACTGAGAGCGCTTGAATGGACCAACTTGTCCTGTGTCTTT
Source organism: Ascaphus truei (assembly GCF_040206685.1). Taxonomy (NCBI): domain Eukaryota; kingdom Metazoa; phylum Chordata; class Amphibia; order Anura; family Ascaphidae; genus Ascaphus; species Ascaphus truei. Next base: position 95,061,905 of record NC_134487.1, on the reverse strand, counting down.
TTTGGCGCTCTCCCAGACGTCTGCAGTTCGTGATAGAGGGAACAAACAATAACAGTGCCAATGGTAAAAATCTCCCCAGCCAAGTCCTAAGGTTAAAGTTCCTAAAGCAAAAGGTTAAAGTCCCTTCAGCGAGGATCACCGTCTGCCGAGGTGCTGGAAACCTCACGTAATCTTTCAACATATATGAACAAGAATTACAAAGAGACAGAAGTTGATTAAATAACTTTTATTCACACAGTTAATTTAAATAAACTCATAACTAATTAACAATATATACAAAATAACCAGATAAACAAAGTAACTATAAAAATAATACAATGCCTGCTCTTAGTCGGCTAAGTCTGCCCTCTGGTGTGAGGCATGCCACCCCTCAATATAGGCACGGCCTCTGTAGATGGAGTGGCCAACTCCACAGAGGATGGAGGAGGAAGAGGTGAGGTGGTCAGTAACAGTGACCTCTCATGCTGGCAGGAACTTACTGGAGGTACCGAGTGTACGGAGCATGGAGGCACTTTGATGCCCTCCAGGCCCTGTGTCATAGCCATATGAGGCCATAGAGAGCTGCTGCTATCTGACCCATGCCATTTAGCACTGCACTAATGTGCTGCCGCTTGACATGAGTCATGATGCGCTGGTGGGGGTGGCCTGCTTGCTCCCTGTGGCAGCCTGCTTGCTCCAGGTAGCATGAGGTCTACTCCATCCACTGTGAAGTAGCCTCAATGTAGCTAAGCTGGGTCGTAGGATTCCTGAACCTGCATTGCTGCATCTCCAGCAGCTCCTGCTGATGGGCCAGAAGGCTGCTCTCAGCCAGGGGTGCTGAAGTATGGCAGATTGGTGCAGTAGGAGTGGTATCACATGCAGTTAGTGTTGCACTGGCTGGGGCAGCTGACACAGTGTCTGGTGGTGGAGCAGCTGAGGCAGCTGTAGGTGCCATGTCTGGTGCAGCTGTATGGGCAGCAAGTTCAGCAGTTGGTGCAGCGGGAGGAGCGGCTGGAGCAGCAGCAGCAGTAGCAGCAGGGGCACTTAGATTATGAACAAGAAACTGCTCAAGAGTAAACTCGTGGGGGCAGGGTCACCATCTCCTCCTCAGCCTACTCTTCCTTCATAGACTCTGCAGCCTGGCGCAAGTGCTGACTGCTTTATGGTCATGCAAGAAAAATGACATATTAAAATCAAACACAGTCATACAGAATGTGAGTACAAATACGCATATTTGGATATATAATATCTGCATAAAACATCCATTTTGAAATAAGTTTTTTATTTAGACAACATTTTCGCAGAACAAAAAACAGAACTCCTTACCCACAAACTTTTGCAAAATGTTTATAGGCCTTTACTACCATTCACATGATTAAGAACTAAGGCAGGCTATAGTTTATCACCCTTTTGTGTAGCAAGTACAGTACATTTAGATACACTGCTTATTTTAAAGTATGTTCTGGGCACAGCATCATGTTAAGTACTTTAAAATAACATGTTCACAATGGAAAACATTAGAAGTCTTGAATGCATTGCGATACCATCATTGTCCTCTAGGTGCTGGAATAGGGCAGTTTTGGGACTTTCCAGCGCACAGAGAGTTAATCTCCCTAGAGAAGCCAGGAGCTGCTGCTTGCTAATTGAGCAGGCTGAACTTCTGATTGCTCATGGCGTTTTAAAAGTCAGGAAGTGACTATACACAATGAGACTGACTGCTGTTCCCAGGGAACGGGGACAGAGAAGAGTTCTCCCCAGCTATGTGAAACTGGCACAGTTCCCTAGGCTCACTGGACAGTGGTCCCGGAGCCTGCTGGGACTGCATGGGTTGTTAATCACAGGAAGAAGGAAAGACACGAGATTGTGCTGAAGTGGGGATGTCCTGTCCTTAATATCGGACTTACATGGAAGAGATTCTATGAGCTCTCGTTGGGCCGACCTCCCCTAGGAAGGACGCGAGACGATGCTGGAGCATGGACATCTGCACCAAACCCTGGAATAGCAGAAAAGAGAAACCCTATATTACTGTGTGCAGAGATTGTATATGGTTAACTATAATAGTACCTGTTTTGGGGTGGTAACCAGCTTATTTGTCCATCCAGTTAGTAAGGGTTGAAGCTGAATGTGTAGTTAGTCTCCTAAAAGGAGTAGGCATATGTTTTATGATTTTGTTTTGACTTAAAGGGACGGTGGGCCTGTTATTGTATTATTTAATCTTGTAAATAAACCCCATATAGAGAAATACTACGTTTCCTGCCTTAATCTCGGACACAAGATCCTACGCTGTGACGAGACATCACAGCATTTAGACGGGAAGATGATTTGAGGGACACAGGCCAATAACTAAAGCAGTGGGGTGATCGTTAGCAGAAGGAACAACAATATTTATCAGTGAACCTTAAGACTATAAGCAAGTTGCTGATGATGATTCTTAGGAGATACAAGACATGGATTCTAGTATCTCCTAATCACGAGGGCACACAAGTAACCATAGCACATACATTATTTAGAGTAGCTAAGTACTGTAATAATAATAATAGCATGTTCTTGTATAGCACTGCTAGTTTTACATCGTGCTTTACAGAGACATTTTGCAGGCACAGGTCCCTGCTCTGTGGAGCTTACAATCTATGTTGTTGGTGCCTGAGGCACAGGGAGATAAAGTGACTTGCCCAAGGTCACAAGGAGCCAACACCAGGAATTGAACCAGGCTCCCCTGCTTCAAACTGAGTGCCAGAGTCTGTGTCTTTACTTACTGAGCCACTCCTTCCCCCTGTATGTTTGAGTGCACACAAGGTTGTGTATAAAGCGACATGTACACATAATATAGATATATAGTGTATAACATATGTAATGTATTTTCATTTACCAGGTCTCTCCAGATCCTTCGTGTCCACGATTCCAGAAAGACCAATTACCAGAGAGATGGCAATCCCCTCACACAGCTGCTCCTCTATATGGGTGAGATGGCTGTGATCCCCCTTCTGTCTTCCTGGGAAGCCAGTTTACACTTGACTTTGCACTTGCTGTCTGCCTAGTGCTTTTTCAGCATATTAACTGAGTAGTTTTCCCCCAGGGCATTAATTTAGTGGAGAATGTTTCCCCAAATATGCAGTTTTTACTTAGCTGTGCTTGTGCGGGATGACAAAGCCCATGAGTTTGGAATGGTTGTCAACTACTCCATTGATCAGGATTTCCAGCTCTTGATCAGTGTATTGGAGGCTGCAAATCCTCAGAGCATAAGACACTAAAGCACTAAAGTTGTTCCAGCAGAAGAGGTGGATGCTTGCTCAGCAAAATCAACAATTGAGCTATTTTTCTGATGTGGCCAATTAAATCAGTTTCTTTGTATTTACATTTCAAATTGCTACATGCTCATGGGCGTTATGTCACTTACTAGTAGGCCAGATTTACCGGAGCTTTGCATATCTACCCCATTGTGATCCTATTAGAAGTGGCTTGCTTCGTCTTTTCAATAGTATAATTTAACTTGACTGATCTGCTTATTTTTCAAGGAAATGTACTTTTCAGGCTCCTCAGTAGTCATGCAATAGTCTTGAATAAACCCCAGTAGTGATAAGTCTTTGGTCTTTCTGAATTCGTGGTTCAGGAAGCATAATGTGCATATTTAAATGTCAGGAGGGCAAAATGTTATATGACAACATAATTGGCTGTGCAAAGTGTCTGACTGTAGGGACCCAATTATAGAGACATACAGTATCCTGCTGCTAGTTTAAACTGTAAGCCTTACCATAAATTTCACTAACAAATATCTCAGAATATGAGCAAAAATGCTGATTCCAAAGTTGCAATGCTTATAGCAGGGATTAAGCAGATTCATACAAGCCAATGCATAAATAGACAGTCATGCTGATTTACACACAAGCACACAGAACACAAGCACATGTATAGACTCACTTTTATACAGTATGTGGTTATTCACACATACACACCAACTTAGACAAATGTATATAATGATAGCACACACATAAATAGATACTGTACAACAGCACACAAAAGCACACCCACACTTAGGCTAAGGCCCCGCTCCCTCAGTCAGCACATACTGCACATAGAGACAGGCGGGGCGCTGACAGACACAGACCGCGATATGCGGTCTGCAGGGAGCCGGGAGCCGGAGTGGGAGGGAGGGGGTCGGGATCTAGTTGGGGTGCCGTCCACCCCCCACACACATACACACACACACACACATATATACATATACACACACACATATACACATACACACACACATACATACACACACACTTTAACCCGCAGCTCCTTCCCTGCTCCCCGCCCAAGGCGCCTCCCATCTAGCTCCTTCCCTCCCCTCCTCCCCATTGGCTGACTCGCATACCACGTGACACGTCAGCGCCGAAATTCACAAGATTCTTGCAGCATCGGCCGGCTGACGCATCACAGTACGTAGTCAGCCCTGCCGGAAGGAGGCAGGGGGGGCAGGGACCATTCAGACAGGGGTCTGGTGGTTCGCGGCCACGCGCCCCGCCGGCCGCAGCGGGTTCGCAGCCTAACAGTACATACTGTAGAGACACATTTACATACGGTCACATAAACACACACAATCTTGCACATACTGCACATAGAGATAGCCAAAAAAAATTGATGGATGTGGATCCGCCTTGGATCTGCCGCTTCCTTTGGTCCACAGATGAGTCTCAAAAAGGCCAATCTGGCTTTTCCGAGAAAAAATAAATAAAAAAAAAAAAAAAAAAAAAAACCATTCTATCACTTGCAATCTGCATGATGAATGAATAATTCAAACATAAAAACATAATCCACTATCGATACGCGGATGCGGAGGAGGAGACAAGGTGAAGCCACAAGCTGTAACCATTTGTTTCAGGGTTTAGCTGTGGATTTAGAAAAATTAGGAAATTAATCCAAAAATGGGTGCTTCTAACTCCAATGGTGGGTATGCAGACCTTGAAAAGTATACACTTCAATTGTTGAGTGCTAGTGGAACAGTCCATAAAAACTGCTGGATATAGTTCTTTTTGTTGATGTGTATAATAAGCCCAGTGTTGTGTGGTAAATAAGGGATAGAGTATATTTCTTGATTCTCACTGTGAGCAAATATAGGGAAAGAGCGATGTCAAACCTGTATAGCCATGGAAAAGGTCCTGCATCACCAGAGCCCCTCCAGGTTGCAGGCAAGTGTAGGTTGCAGGTAAGTGTTCTCCTGTAGCTCCAAATCAATACATGAATCACCGTAACCCACACTGGCTATTTAGAGCGAGTAATGACAATCCAGAGTCAATGAGTATACTCCCAACTCCTTGATATGCATGCAGTAAATGTTCCCGTGGCGTGCTGCAGACCAGTGCGATACAGGAACACAAAATAAAAAAGGAAGGGCTGCGCACAGTTTAAGAACTTGGCTGGAGGAAAAATGTTTAAAAATGAAACATTTATTACGGCATGGTAGCCAAAAGACTTACAGACAGAAAAAAATGGGTCCTCTGATGTATTTCCCGCTTCTGGAGGGCTTTTTCAAAGAGTGACCTGTATTTAGTAAAAATAATTAATAATTGTTTGCTCTTGTATAGCGCTGTTAGTTTTATATAGTGCTTTACAGAGGAATGTTACAGATACAGTCCCTGCCCTGTAGAGCTTACAATCTGTGTTTTTTTGTGCCTGAGGCACAGGGAGATAAAGTGACTTGCCCAAGGTCATGACACAGGAATTGAACCAGGATCCCCTACTTCAAACTCAGTGCCAGAGTTAGCGTCGTAACTCACTGAGCCATGCCTCTTCTAAAAGGCTCCCTTTATAGCAGCCTCTGCGCAAATGCCAGCAAAAATCACCTGTCTCATGAATCAGAAGGAGTATGATCAGTTGAGGGATAATGAAAGCTTGCAGGTGAGACCTGTCGACAGATCCACAGTCAGCCCACAAAGGGAGCCTGTACAACTTAAAAACAACTCACATGCTTATCTCTAACTGGTGTCAGTATCACTGATGTTCTAAAGTATGCTCAAAACATCTTAGAATTTGTGTACAAGCTATACAGATCTTGTCATATATTTACAACGTTGTAGCTATCCCTGGAAAACCAGTCAACCAGAAAGATACAACTGTTACATCTGGGCACCAAAAAGAAACAAGTCAAATACATAAAGAAACAGATAAAAGAAAAAATGTGTATGAATAGATATAAGAACACCTACAAACATATATGAAAAACACCTAAACACTTAAATCCGAGGAACAGAATTATACAATTAATTAAATAAATGAAAAATGAATAAAGACCATATCAATGTAAATATATATATATATATATATATATATATATATATATATATATATATATATATATATAATATATATATATATATATATATATATATATATATATATAATATATATATATATATATATATATATATATATATATATATATATATATTATATATACATTTTAGTTTAATAAATCAAAAATAAAGATTATATATTTTCCTAAATGGCCAATCTCTTTGATTGGAAACCAAATACAGAAAGCCAATCATGTCAAATTTATATTAAATTTCTATTTGGGTCTAGACCCAATAAAGACAATTCTGATATATTATTTTGTTGAAGAATGTGTCAAATGGATGGCCAGATTATGAAGAAAATGTAGATATCAAATACTAAATGTATAGACAAAATCTAGCAAACAATAAATGTATTGTATGCTATCATCATAAAGCAACCAAGACAAACACAGACAAAATGTATGCAAACAATTCTCAGTTTGCAGTCTGTGTATAGTCTCTGTAACGGGTATTCCCCCCCCCAATCGCAGATATAGTGTGGGGACGGAGAACATACGGTGTTACCAGGTGTGGTGCTTTACCTGCTTGGCTCACAGGAGGGCTGCGCTTCCGCCACGGGGAACCGGGGGCAATTATATTAGGAGTAACCTTGTACTCAGTGCAGCGCCTCCACCTGCGATGGTTCCTAGCAGAGCAGGAATTGTTCCTCGCAGGACACATACAAATACTCGCACACCTTAAGTATGATAACCAATAACGTTTACTTAGGAAACAGCATACCACACATGCAACTGTCAACATAACATATATATGTGTCCTCTCTAGAGGAGACACTGACTACGGCGTCATGCAGGACGCTTCCCCAACACAGGATGATCCCACCCCGTGTCCATAGGATCCCCACCCAATGTCCCACACTCTTGCAGAGAGAGATTATATGGGTGACTGCACAGTCACTATTAAAGCTAATGGCCAGTTGGTGCACTTGTGGCTTTAAAGTACCTGCCCGAGCACTCCAGTGCTTGGATCCGCAACACTTCGCAAAGGATCTGTCACTCGGCGATTCCGTCTGATCCCAAGCTGGAGATAGTCTCTGAGGGCCCCGACCTGAGCCCGAACCTCTTCACAGGAAACGCAGCGTCCGCTGTGTCCCTATCTAACTCGAGCGCTACTGTGACAGGATCCCTAACCTAGGGCCTGTCCCTGTAGCACCACAAACTGGGGAGTGAGGACCTCTCTGGGACCTAAGGGGTTAATGGCCTGCTCCGTTCCCCTAGATCTTCCCAGTCCTCACTCTAACTGATAACTAGCAGCGCCTGCAGCAACGCACTGCAACTAAACACTATGCCCTCTTGTCCGCCCTCACAGCACTGACCGCTGTGACCGGACAATAAGGCAACTCACGACACTTCGGGCAGCGTCCCTAACCTAGGGCCGTCCCTGGTCAATTACCCACTAGCCTGAGAGTGAGTTGGGGCCTACCTGGGATATAAGGGACCTTATGCGGTGCGGGAGCTTCACTCGCTCCCTACACCCTTCCTTCCCCCACAGCTCCCCAGCTCCCACTAACGTAAGTGACAGGGTCCCTAAACTGAGGGCTGTCCCTGGCAACACTCACTCTAATGGGTGAGTCAGGGCTATCTCGGGCCTTGGGGGTTGCTGGCCTAGTACAGGGAGTCACTGACTCCTGTACCCTACCTCCTTCCCTTGGCTGCTCCTGGCTCTGACTAACTGCGTAGCCACAAACCCAAACTATGTATCCCTTTGTTTCTGCAGAGTCATCCTCCAGCCCAATTGGCTCCCTGGGGTCATGTGGCTCTGCCCCTATGCACCCTGGGGGCTGGCAGTCCTGCACTGCACATGCGCGAGCTGTCTGTGGGCCTCCCGCACTATCTGGGTCCTGCGCATGCGCAACAGCACTACTCATGGCGGCGCCCTGCTTCCCGAGCCGCCGGGACCCTCGCGACGCGACCGCGGCCTTAGCAACGGCCCGATCGCGTCCCCGTCAACCGGCCCGCTCGCGTCCCTGGCAACCGGCCACACCGCGTCCCCGGCAACCGGCCAGCTTGCTAAGGTAACGCGCTGCTCGCGCACCTGCCCCCTCACTCCCTCGCGCGCGGCGGCTGTGCACTGAGGAAGGAGGGGCGTCAGCTATGACAAGGTGGACCTGGCTACATCTCCATTTCAAAGGATATTCACAACAGAACAATAACCAATAATGAAGATCAAATACCCCCATGTAGAGGCTATAATATAACATATGACCATCATATTAAGAATATATACATAATAGGGTCATCCAAATGTCAATCTTGTCTGAACTAATACCACCTATGGATTGTTAACATCAATATTTTAACTAACAGAAAAAGCATTCAAGTTGTTTTTAAATTGTACAGGCTCCCTTTGTGGGCTACTCTGAGGATCTGTCCACAGGTCTCACTTGCAGGCTTTCATCATCCCTCACCTGGTCATACTGCTGATTCATCAGAGACTGGTGATTTTTGCTTGCATTTGCGCAGAGGCTGCTACTGTATAAAGGGAGCTTTTTATTGAACACAGGTCACTCTTTGAAAAAGCGCCCGAGAGGCAGGAAACGCATCAGAGGACCCATTTTTTTCTGTCTGTAAGTATTTTGGCTACCATGCCGTAATAAATGTTTCATTTTTAAATGTTTCACCTCCAGCCAAGTTCTTAAGCTGTGCGCAGCCCTACCTTTTTTTAGCTGTTGGTTAGGCTGTGTGTTGCTGCTGTACAACTATACAGTAGCTTAAAAATGAAAAAAAAAAATGTTGAATCTGAGGGCTTCAGACAGTTTATTCAAAGTTGTGAGAAAAGTTTGACCATCCCAAGCACATCTTATTTCTTTAACAAGGTGCTTCCCAAAATGTACAGCAAAGTTGTTGCATCGGTGGTTGACGCCCTAGATCAGTCGAAGGGAAGTAGGGTACACCTCACTACTGACATATGGAGTAGTGGTCATGGAGGTGGTGACTACCTGACTATTACTGCCCATTGGGTGTGTTTTACTATTTTCAAACCACAAAAGGTGGTAAACAAAAAACCTTCAGCGTCTGCAGCAGCAGCAAGACATCCTGTAGACATACTACATTATGTATGCAGAGTTTTGTAGAAAGGCACACACAGCTTCTGATGTGTTAGCAAAAATTCAGAATGTCATATAGTGGTGGCTAATTTCAAAGGCACTTGAGGTTGGGTTTGTGGTGTGGGATAACGGTTCCAACTTCAAGCACTAAAACAAGGTAACATGACACACATTCCTTTTTTGTCACATGTACTCAATTTAATAGTGACTTGTTTCCTAACTCAGTGTTGGAATGTGCAGAGCATTGGGTTGTAGCTAGAAAACAATGTGCCAACTTTATCCAATCTTACACAGCCGGCAAGGTCATGTCTAAGCTGCAGGAGCAAAACAATCTGTCTCATCACCTGCTAAATATGAAGTGCCTACACACTGGAATTCCCCCTCATATATACACTTGAGCACCTCCATGAGCAGCAGAAGGTGGTCAATGTTTTTGTCATGGAGAATGCCAGCTGGCAGCCAGATGGTCTCTTTCTGCAGCCAAGAGAGGATGGGAGAACTGTGCAGGCTGCTGAGTTCCTTTGAGGAAGCTTTTTTGGTGAGCTGTGATGAAGCTGGAACACCATGCCTCTAATATTCCTTCTTGAAAAAATATTTATCGATATGCAGCAAAATAATGACGACAATGATGATGAAAATGATATGTTTGCAATTATTAATAAATTGCTTGAATGCCTGGTGATTGACCCCTGTGTTGTTAGAATACAACTGAGAGAATAATACCTTTAGGCTACACTTTTAGACCCTACTGTAGATTCAAAGACAGAAGGAAATACCTTTTGCCCCATGGGGAAGAGACTGTGGCTCATTGCATGGAAAATCTAATTGACTGTGTCCAGGCAAAGTTGGAAAAGAGGAAAGGCAGAGAGGTGGTCACTAACTCCGCTTTCTTTCAGGTCTCAAGTCAAGTGGCTTTATGTGAAACGCTCCATCACTATGGCATGGTTCACACTAGTGCAGAAGCTGCAGACACCTCTAATAATAACAATAACAACTTATTAATTTATAAGACATTCATTTATTTCATATAGCGCTTTCTCCCAATGGGATTTAAAGTGCTTCACAATTACAATATAGTGTGCAGTAAGCAGTGCATACTGTAAGAACTTTTACAGACTCAGTCCCTGAATTAACAATCTATGTGTTTGGTGCCTGAGGCACAGGGAGATAAAATGACTCGCCCAAGGTCACGAGGAGCTTACACCAGGATTTGAACAGGTTCCCTGATTCAAACTCTGTTGTTGTTTACAATCAGTGTCTTTACTCACTGAACCGCTCCTTCTCCCTAGTACTACTGCTGTGCACACAGTGGAGGCATACAGGCATACCCCGTTTTACATACACCCACTTTACGTACACTCGCAAGTACGTACATTTTTTTTTAGCTACACCATACCCCTGTGTACGTACACGTGCTTCGCGAGTACGGACACCAGGGGGCGGCGTGCGTGCGTGCGTGCGCACCTCCAATACAGCAACCTCCTTCATTGTGGTCCCTAACTGAGTGGGAGTGCAGTTAAAGGGTAACGGGGAACGGGGCCGGATGGCAGGGGGGGGGGAGATCGGGCGCGCCATCAATCAGCTGCTATAGCAGTGATTCCGCCTGCACTTCAGCTCCTGTCTTTTCTCCCTCCGTTCTCCTCCTCCCTCCTCCCTCCTCAGATCTCGCTCTAGTCTCCTGCTGCTGCTGCAGCAGAACGGAACTTTGCGTGTGAGTTACAGGCTACGGGGGAGGAGGAGGTCCTCTTCTACTGCATTCTGTGCTTGTGTGTGTGTGTGTGTGTGTGTGTTTGTCTGAGTGTGTGTGTGTGTGTGTGTGTGTGTGTGTGTGTCTGTGTCTGAGTGTGTGTGTGTGTGTCTGTCTGTCTGAGTGTGTGTGTGTCTGTCTGAGTGTGTGTGTGTGTGTGTGTGTGTCTGAGTGTGTGTGTGTGTGTGTCTGAGTGTGTGTGTGTGTGTGTCTGAGTGTGTGTGTGTGTGTGTGTGTGTGTGTGTGTGTGTGTGTGTGTGTGTGTGTGTGTGTGTGTGTCTGAGTGTGTGTGTGTGTGTCTGTCTGTGTGTGTGTGTGTGTCTGTCTGAGTGTGTCTGTCTGAGTGTGTCTGTCTGAGTGTGTCTGTCTGCGTGTGTCTGTCTGCGTGTGTCTGTCTGCGTGTGTCTGTCTGCGTGTGTCTGTCTGCGTGTGTCTGTCTGCGTGTGTCTGTTTGCGTGTGTCTGTCTGCGTGTGTCTGTCTGCGTGTGTCTGTCTGCGTGTGTGTCTGCGTGTGTCTGCGTGCGTCTGCGTGTGCGTGACTGAGTGCGTCTGCGTGACTGAGTGTGTGTGCGTGCGTGATTGTGTGACTGAGGGAGTGCGTGCGTGATTGTGTGACTGAGGGAGTGCGTGAGAGATTGTGTGACTGAGGGAGTGCGTGCGTGATTGTGTGACTGAGGGAGTGCGTGAGAGATTGTGTGACTGAGGGAGTGCGTCTGTGTCTGAGTGTGTGTGTGTGTGTCTGTCTGTCTGAGTGTGTGTGTGTCTGTCTGAGTGTGTGTGTGTGTGTGTCTGAGTGTGTCTGAGTGTGTGTGTGTGTGTGTGTGTCTGAGTGTGTGTGTGTGTGTGTCTGAGTGTGTGTGTGTGTGTGTGTGTGTGTGTGTGTGTGTGTGTGTGTGTGTGTGTGTGTGTGTGTGTGTGTGTGTGTGTGTGTGTGTGTGTCTGAGTGTGTGTGTGTGTCTGTCTGTGTGTGTGTGTGTGTCTGTCTGAGTGTGTCTGTCTGAGTGTGTCTGTCTGAGTGTGTCTGTCTGCGTGTGTCTGTCTGCGTGTGTCTGTCTGCGTGTGTCTGTCTGCGTGTGTCTGTCTGCGTGTGTCTGTCTGCGTGTGTCTGTCTGCGTGTGTCTGTCTGCGTGTGTCTGTCTGCGTGTGTCTGTCTGCGTGTGTGTCTGCGTGTGTCTGCGTGCGTCTGCGTGTGCGTGACTGAGTGCGTCTGCGTGACTGAGTGTGTGTGCGTGCGTGATTGTGTGACTGAGGGAGTGCGTGCGTGATTGTGTGACTGAGGGAGTGCGTGAGAGATTGTGTGACTGAGGGAGTGCGTGCATGATTGTGTGACTGAGGGAGTGCGTGAGAGATTGTGTGACTGAGGGAGTGCGTGCGTGATTGTGTGACTGAGGGAGTGCGTGCGTGATTGTGTGACTGAGGGAGTGCGTGAGAGATTGTGTGACTGAGGGAGTGCGTGAGAGATTGTGTGACTGAGGGAGTGCGTGCGTGACTGAGGGAGTGCGTGCGTGACTGAGGGAGTGCGTGCGTGACTGAGGGAGTGCGTGCGTGACTGAGGGAGTGCGTGCGTGACTGAGGGAGTGCGTTCGTGTAAGCCAAGCTGATCAAGGACCTGAGTAAGGCCGTGCGTATAGTGCTGGCGATGCCGCCCAAAAACAAACACATTGCCGCGCGTGCGCTTATAGTAAGCGCGAGAGCGGCAATGCGACGGAGCGGACTTTGGAAGCCGGGAATATTTGATTTTCAAGGGCTGTCACCTCATGTGACAGCCCCTGAACAAATCAAATGTCCGGGAGTCTGCGATGCCGCCGCAAAGCGAAATATAACTTTCGCTAGCGGGGATGGGTGATGTCGCCGGTCGCGGGCACTATACGCATGGCCTAAGCAAGCACAGCATTGTAAAACACTGTACTGTAAAGTATTGTACTGTACTGTTTTCACCAAAGTCACAAAAAATAAGTCCCAAAAATATATCAGTCAGTCAAATAAATGCACCTCACCTTCATGCCCTTTCAGTAAAAAAACTGTACAGTAGAAGATATGCCCTCTCCTTCATCCTTCCTACATATTTTTAAAATAATTTCCCATTCATCCATGTTGTATCTGTCAGCACATAAGAAAAATCAGCTGACATTAAAGATTTTATTTCAATAAAGCCTACTGTATTTATTTTGGTTACAAATGCGTTATTACATCAGTTATGCACATATATGATGTTTGCAGTACAGTACATGCATTGTAAAGTGGAAAAAAGGTAGTGCTTCACTTTAAGTACATTTTCACTTTACATACATGCTCCGGTCCCATTGTGTATGTTAAAGCGGGGTATGCCTGTATATGGGTGATAGCTCCTTCCTGCCTCCTGACTCCAGTGGCAGTGTGGAAAGGTGCACTTTCATCAATTTTTAATAAACAACTGATTCCTTCCAAATATACATCGCCTGCACCCAGCATTCAAGAGGCGATGGTCATGGATGGAGCAGCTGACCAGTAGATGATTATTAAAACTTCTACCAGCACTATAGTTGCATTTGAGAAAAAAAAACCAGTGTATTGGGAAAGGGGAATAGGGAATACTTTGCATCAACTGCATGAACTAATTAGGTTAAATCTAGTTAAACAAAGGGTGCTACCATAGTATTACTGTAAATGTGGTATACAAGAAGCAGTTGAAAGAAAAACCAACCCCTCTTACTTAGATGCACACCCTATTTTGAGTAGAATCATTATTCATATAATATTGACAGTATCCCATATCATTAATATGATTGGTATATGATTATGTATACCATTTAGAACATATTAAAACATACCTTTTAATTGATTTAATTTAAAATAAAAATACATGCAGGTTTATAAGAAGGATAGCAATAAATCTAAAATATAGTGACAAGGATTCCAGCTGTGTTCAAATAGTGTTAATGAGCTTGCTGCACCTGTGATATTGAAGGTGTTAACCGCCTACCACATTAGTAACAAATGTGTGTAATGATACAATGTTTCTACTAAGTATAATGTGCAACAATGTGTGATAATTCAAACTACAATGATACTTAAAGTGAACTATAAATAAAATACTCTGGTGTATTTAAATGTGTTAAAATGCTACAGGGGCTGAGAGATTTTAGATGATACTTGAACTGAATTAGTTATGGTACATCTGTATTACTAAATAGCATAAATATAGATTTCCCTAATGGTTATTGATATAACACTATTTAGAGGCTAAATCTGTTGTTTTGGTTATATTGTGTCTGTAAACAGATAGATACAGTGCCGATTGGTAATAATAATAATTGTTTGTCCTTGTATAGCGCTGCTAGTTTTTACATAGACATTTTTGTAGACACAGTCCCTGCCCGTAGAGCTTACAATCTATGTTTTTGGTGCCTGAGGCATAGGGAGATAAAGAGACTTGCCCAAGGTCACAAGGAGCCAACATTGAGAATTGAACCAGCTTCCCCAACATCACACTCAAGGGGCGATGCACTAAGCAGTGATAACTGCTTTAAAGAGCGATAAGTGGCATTAAGGCTGATACAGCCTGCTGCGCGATTCACTAAGCAAGCAGTGATAACAGCGCTTTATCTGCCTTAAAAGGCATTTTTTCAGCCCTGTGAGCAAAACACATCCGATCAGGCAAAAAAAGGCAAAACGCGCAGTTTTTTGCCAGTCTGCGTGATTTATTAAACAGTGATAACTCAATCATGCTTTAAAAGCATGCCAGAATTTCAAGCCAGCTAAAGGCTGGCGAAAAAGAATTGAAGAAAGTAAAACAATCTTTGTTTACCTTTTTTCCGGTACACCATTAATAAAACCGGTCGGTGGGTGTCCCCGGCTGATCCCCGTGGGAGTCTGTGGGCCCTCGGGTGATCCCAGCAGGAGTCTGGGGCCCTCGGATGATCCCCGCGGGAATCCGGGGGTCCCCGCTGGCCTGCGGTACCAATCGTGTGCCCCCCAAAAAATAAACAATAATTTTAAATAAATACACCCCCCTCCCACCCCCACCCCCTCCCGCCCCAACCCCCTCCCCCTCCCCTAAAACATACAGTACAGTAATGGGCAAAATTACTATTATCCAGATATGGATAATAGTGCATTTGCCTATTTAAAATACAACATTAAGCAGAATAAATAAAGTAAATAAATCTTGCACTCACCCCTGCCAGGCTACCACGTTGAAGGTTGTCATCATCCTCATTATCGTCCATGTCCTCCGTTGCTACAAACAAAACAGAACAATTAAAAAAGACAATCTAATGTCCCTAAACCCTTAATCACCTTAGCGGATAAAAGAGGTAACCCACGGTAACCCACCCTCCCCCACTACCCACCCGGTAGGCCTAAACACCCTTTCTTGAGGACAATACCCCCTTCACACCCCCCCGCAACCTACAATAAAAAAAATACACACAACAGCCCTACTACCCACCACCTAAGCTCCCAATAAACAATTACAATATTTAATAAACAACAATACAAAACCCACGCATCCTGTGCCCCCACATAAAACAATTATTTCTTTTTTTACACACAGGATTAATACCTGAGGCAGACGGGGGTCCCCAAGTGGTCCCCATGGGTGTCCAAAGGCCCCACAGTGCACCCCGGGGGTTCCCATGAGTGTCTGGGGGCCTTTGGGTGGTCCCTGCCAGGCTCCATGGGCCCCAAAGGTATTCACGTGTGCTCCCCATGGGTGTCTGGGTCGTCCCCATGGGTGTCTGGGGGCCCTTGAGTTGTTCCCACAGGGGTCTGCGGGCCCTCAAGTGGTTCTCATGGGTGTCTGGGGGCCCTTGGGTGATCTCCGTGGGTCCCCGGGGCCCCCACAGCTGTGGGGCTCCTGGTTCTTCCCCGCAAGTGTCAGTGGGTCCTCGGGTGGTCCCTGTGGGCATCCGGGGGTCCTCAGGTGGTCCCCATGGGTCCTCATTGGCCTGCAGTACCATTCCTGTTTTAAAAATATAATTAAAACATTGCCTACATTTCAATAAATACACCCCCTGCCCACCAAAACACATACAGTACAGTAATGGCAAAATAACTATTATCCAGATATGGATAATAGATTATTTGCCCATTATTAAACACAACATTAGCTTTGAAGCGTAAATAAAGTAAATTAAACCTGTTCTACTTACCCCTGGTAATATTAAGGGCATCCTCGGCAGCTTACCGCAGGTCCATGTCCTTCGTTGCCAGAAAGAATACATAGTAAAATGCAATCTAATGCCCCCTAGCCCCTTAATCCCCTTAGTAGTTAATAACTGCTATAGTAATTTAGGGGTTAACCCACCCTCTGCTACTACCCACCCAGGAGGCCTAACCATCCTCCCCAGGCAACTACCCCACCCTTCACCCATTCATTGGTACAGTGGGTACATCATGCTCATATAATATGGGCAGCATTTACCACTATAGCAAGAAATGGGGAAGGATTAAAAAAACAGGCCCAAATAAAAAACATTACATAGCCAAATCAAACACAGCACATATCAAAATCAAACACAGCACATAGCAAAATAAAATACAGCACATATCAAAATAAAACACACCACATAGCAAAATAAAATACAGCACATAGCAAACTAAAACACATCACATAACCAATCAAATAGATAACAAATGCCAATAAAACAATTGAATGGCATAGTGGGTACATGATGCCCATATAATATGGGCATCATTTAACACTATGCCCGTCAATGGTCAATCTAAAATAAACAATCACAAACAAGATCCAAAGCCATCCAAAGAATCAGAAAATAAAAACAAATCAAGAAGTAAACAGAACTAAATTTCCAACAATCAATTAATCCAATCCAAAATAAAGACCACAATTCACAATTAAAACACTAAAACAAAACCATTATGAAATAAAGGAAAGCTTAAAATAAACACAATCCGACAAATTCTAACAACCAAAAAGAAGCCACTATTAAAAAGCAAGCACCCCCCCCCCCCAAAAAATAAAATATTTAAAATACCACTAAAAATTCCATCTTACTAAATATTTTTTTTTTAAATTGCCCAAACATTCTAAACAAAGAAGTAAAATACATTTAAAATACATAAAAAGAAGCATTTGCAAAAACAACCATTGCTTGTCCCCTGTAGGTATGTATATCCATAGAGACATACATAAATACAGTGGCAATGAGTGGGCATAAAAAAAATTAAATCACAATAAAAATAAAAAACCTGTAAAGGAAAAATAACGTACATTCAGTTTTTTTTACTTACCTATGGATGTCTTTATCCTCCGATTACCGGGGACACAGCAAGCTCTCGAACCAATCCACAAACAGGAACATGCCACAGGTTAAAAAAAAATCCAAAGTCTTTTTCCTCTTTCTTTTTCTTCATCTGTAATTTGTAATCCAATTTCGGGGTCTTCAGGGGTTTTCTGGGGTCTTCGTCTTCATCAGTATCTTCTTCCATCTTCGGTAGGCACGCCCATGAGGTCCTATTGGAGGAGGTGGTCCTTCCTCCTTGGCTTCTTGCCGTAAAATTAGGCTGCATAGGTTTTTATAGGCCTATGATGTCCCATTTTCAGCAAATGGTTCCCACGGCTCTGATTGGCCAGTGAAAACTATGTGTCTTTCCTCTTTTTTTTTTTGGTGACGTCATGTAAAGGAAATTAAGCCAGCCAATCAGAATGGCTGTGCTTCCTTTCCCTTTAACATGACGTCATCAAAAGCAACATGGCTGCTGTCACATGGTACTTGAGCCAATAATATTGTGGGAACTATATCCCCA
This sequence comes from Ascaphus truei, assembly GCF_040206685.1. NCBI lineage: Eukaryota > Metazoa > Chordata > Amphibia > Anura > Ascaphidae > Ascaphus > Ascaphus truei. Next base: position 95,044,042 of record NC_134487.1, on the reverse strand, counting down.
ACCGGATTGGTTGTTGTACACCATGTGACTCCCTTTGGATGATGTCACATCCTTTCTCAAAACAACTGTCACATGGTCTACTACAACCAATCAGATTGGGGATATTGTTTGAAGGGGGTATTGTGTGTGTGTGTGTTTAGGCCTACCGTGTGGGTAGTGGGGGAGTGTGGGTTAACCCCTTAATTACTATAGCGGTTACTAACCGCTAAGGTGATTAAGGGGTTAGTGGACATTAGATTGTCTTTTTTAATTGGGGCCCGCGGGGAGCACCTGAGGGCTACCGCCGGCCTATTGTATAATTCATGTGCATAAAAAAAAAGAAGATATTTTATGTATGTTGGGGGTGTTTAGGGGTTTTTGGGAGTACAGGGGATGGGTGTGTTGTTTATTGCAATGTTTATTGGGGGAGTGGGCTGTATGCTGGATTATTAGTTCAAAGAAATATTTTCAACAGGTTATCATAATGTTTTGAACCCCATACCCCCAAATAAAAATCACAGTGTGCCACCCACCTCATAAAGTATGTACAAGACTAGTGTAGAATTAAAAAGCTACAGTAGTGATTGATTCTCAGAATAGCAAAAATTGTTATGCAAGCCCATGTCGAGAAACAAAAAAAAGTTTTTTTTTCAGACTTGAAATTCACATTCACATGCGCCTAAATGTGATGACACGCATATATATGTTTTAACAAGGTTCCAATGAGACGTACACGCATGCGCATAAAATAAAAACAGTATGAAAAGAAGAGCAAGCCTAGTAAAAGCATTGATTAATAAATAATACATATAGAAATGTGATGGCACGCATACAGTACGCGTTTCAGCAAGGTTCCAATCCGCATGAGCGGAAAAAATATTTTATATTATTTTTGTAATACTGTACTCCTGTATACAGTACAGTATGTGTCCTCATATTTTTAATGTGTATGGCTAAGGAGCCTCAGACTACTGTTTACAGTATGAACTCGTAACGTTAATCTCTGCTTCAAATATAAATCTTCAAATAACAATTACTGTACACACACACAGACTTGCAGAACTGTACGACTGTACAGTAGGTTGAAATGCTATTAGATTTTAAGACAACAGCTCGCGATCGCCCACTTGAGTTTCTAGACGGTATTGCAGACATCGCTAAAATGCAATTTTCTGCGCCCGATAGATGGATTCTGCGCCCGATAAAAACTATAGAAACCTGAGTCAATTGCTATACGGTTGGAAAACATAGCTCGTCATGACCCGGTATTCAGAGCGGTACGCCGGGCGAGGTTTTAGAATAAAAGGTTGGCGCCTCTGTATGTGTCCCTATTTAATTTATATTCACGTAATATTTCAGTCAGAACAACCTACACTGGCGACACACTTTATTCGAGCTCGGCTAGTCCCACGAATTCGGGTATACCCGGGTGTATTGAGGTTTGTGACTGTTTTCTGCCCGAGTGCATTGAGGTATTTTCCAGGCAGGGATTGAAGCATTTTATTCCCCCTGGCTGCAATACTGCACAGTATATATATATATACTGCATTACAATTCATGAATTTATGCCATCTGGTAGACACGCGAAGCATTGCAGCCTATTAAATCCTAATCATTATCATTTAACAGATCAGCCGCCCGTCAGCCAGGCATGAACCCAGGCTGGGAAGGCAAACACAACGGGGCTTGTCAGAGGTGAGGAGCGGCGCATTCCAGGTATCTGCCAGGTACATACTGGGTATTTGCTCGAATAAAGTGTGTCGGTGCAGTATATGATAAACTAGTAATTTTACAGTATGTGTGCAGTCCAACTTAGATATTTATTTATCTTCACTCCTTTCTATCAACTTTTCCACTTGCATATTTTTATTATCTTAGTATTACTATAATTCGTATATGTCCCCCCCATAGTGTGTCTAGTTTCTTGCGGGTTTCCTGTCTCACAGATGCTCCTGGATGTTTTTAAGTGGAAACGTCTTCTGCTTTTATCTTTTTGTCTTTAACACTGGTGCTTTTAGCATTCTATTTTTTTCTTGCTTTATAGCAAGATTAAGAGTGCAGTGACACTGCATGTTTTTTGTCTCTCCTACCAAGAGGTCTGTACAGAAACTCACTGAATGTTGTCTTTCTCTCCCAGGAGGAGGGCTGTAACTTACTGTATGTTGTTTTTCTCTCACCATGTGCTTGCTCCCGCCTGCAGCATCTGCCTCCTGCTCTGCACTTGGGTCACAGCTGAGCCTTTCCTTTGTAAATCTATCAACAAGTTCCAGACTGCTTGATTAGTGATCTCCTGCTGGGGGAGTTATATCCATCGCAACAATATGTAATAAATGTCTTCTGACAGGCTTTTATCCTAACGTCTTAGAGTGGGTTTTATTTCTTCCACAGGGTCCACAGAGTTAAATAACCGCCTGCCAATTCTCGTGGCATCATAGATTGCTTGTACCTTAAACTCAGGTTGTCTCCGGATCTCCATAGGGGCTCCAGACTCGATAGGAAAGAATTTAGGAACAGTGGGCTTGAGTAATAAAACATGGAATATGGTGTGTATTTTCCAGGAAGCAGGTAGTTGAAGATGATATGCCACAGGGTTGATCTTCTGAGTGATTAAAAATGGTCCAAAAAACTTAACTTAAAACTTATTTGGAGACTTTTTCAATGGAAGATACTGAGTAGACAGCCACACTCAATCTCCTAGTTGGTGCGCAGGCATGGATGGTAGGTAGACAATAGGGGAGTACAAAATGATGAATCATATATGTGAAGAAAAAAAACAATATAGTGCAATAACATCTTTACAATGATGGTATATAATCTGTGCTGGAGGGGTCTTTGAATTCAGAACTCACATTCTTTCAAAGAATCAAGGGCATTTCCCACAACAGTGGCAATAGAAGAAATGAGGTATCCTGTAGATCAGTTCCTCCCTCTATATTGTGTTGTCACTCAGGGTGATGTGTAGGTGGTATCACATAGAAGTGGAACGAGAAACTAAACATAGTGCAAACCAATAGGATGAAAACTTTATCTAATCTAAAACATTTGGAACTACACTTACATTTGAAAACACAAATATGGGCACATAAAAAGTGAGTGCTGCTCTTGGGATCTCACCACCCTCCTTCGCTCGGGTCGCGTCACTTCCGGATTGTGGCACGCGACCGGTCTCTAATGCTGGAGGATTTCAGATGCAGCAGGTACAGATATAGCGGCCGTTAATCGAACAAATCATGGCGCCTTTATCCATGTGTGCTGCTGTACTCCATGTGGCAGTAACGCCGCCAATCGCCCCAGGCACACATGTTTATCGCGGTTGCTTTGTTTTAATTTCATGGATTGTGTGCAATTAAATGAAATGAACGAATTGTAATGTGTACAGTACTGTGCTACTGTGTCAATTTCAGGTATTTAAAACCCAGAACACTAAAATGCCATTTTCTGCACTCGCCAGCACTCGCGTCTTAAGGCGGTACGGTTGGAAGAACTCCTGCGCCACAACATGGGTATTCCGAGGTATACACCACGTGAAGTTTTTCAATAACGGCCGCTGCATCTGTAAGGGACAGGTGAGGTCAGCAGGCTACTTGCAGTGACTCTACGCGTTTCGCATAGATTGCTTCGTCAGGAGTCTTGGGTTTGGTTTCAGGCTCTCTTTTCTAAATAGAATGTACTCTGCTCTGATTGGTGAGTGACTAACAAGGCTACAATATCATTGGACAGCGTCAACCTATCAAATTGCTTGAAAAATGGAGATGGTGTCTGTCTAATACAATACTACGAATCGGTAGCAAACACTGGATGTCTATTAATAACTCATGTTAAAAGTAATAGTAGTGGGCAACAAATTACAGGATGTAGAACATCTCACATCCTCCCAAAAATGAATAGGAGGATCAGTAGCTGGAAAGTCTAAAGCTAATAGATACTTATTATGCATACTGATATCACATAAGGGGATTGGCTCATAATAAACAACAGATACAGTAATTCATGATGTGATCACATGAAAGACAAGGGGAAAAAGAGAAAAGTACGCATTTGTATCATATTTCTAAAATCTCTAAAATACATATCATAAATATAAATATACAAAGATATAAAGAGATGAATAAATACCAAACAAATAAATAAATAAATAAAACACATTAAAGACAGGCAAACTCGATCGTCTTAGGCACCATTAAAAAAAAATATATATATATATATATGTATATATATATATATAATATATGTACTGTATATATATATATATATGTATATATACATATATATATATATATATATATGTATATATGTATATATATATATATATTTATATATATATATATATATACAGCTTAAACCCCTTATAACGCTGTGCTTGGGGTCGAAAGAATTACATAGTGCTATAAGTGGATCGCGTTAGAAATAATGTAAAATTGTATGCATTGTACAATAAAGTATTTAAGATACGAATAATCGTGTTGTAAAGTATTCATAAATATGAAAATGGAGAGCCATGCTTGCATCACGTTATAAGCGGATTCGCGTTGTAACGGATCGCGTTATAACGGGGTTGAGCTGTATATATATATATATTTGTATATAAAACTCATCCCAAAGGTAAAATAAGATGTGAGATCATAAAAAGGCTGCTATATCAAGATCAGCATTGAGGTCCTCTGAGCTCATGGATTTCAACTATGGATCCAGAATGTCTCTCTCTGGGATAAAAGAGACACTGTGTTTCCTCCCCTAAAGATAAGACCTTTTGGATTGCTATTATGGAACAACTAAAAATGTTTAGTAACACTATGAGTTTGTAATTTGCGTTGAATATTTCCTATGTGTTTCAATATTCTCACCTTTAGTGGGCGAATGGTCCGACCTATATACTGTGGCCCGCAAGGGCATTCTATTAAATATACAGTGTGGTCTGTATTACAATACTGTATATAAAATCTTTCTTTAGTAATGTAACGGTGTTTCTGAACCGGCCTGACCCACCCAATCTCACATTTGCCCCTGTGGTCTAACCGGCCCCCATTACAGTGTGGTAGTGTCTGGTGGTGCACCTGTTGGCAACAGGACTCCTGAGTCTCCCGCATGATGGTGTATGGGGAGGACCCGTCCAGACAGGCAGCTGAGGTAGTGTGCTGAGTCTCACCTAGCTCCAGTGCAGCGCCTCCACCTCATCAGGGTCCCTGCGTCCGCATGGGGATGATCCTGTTGAGGAACTCCTCCGTGGTGCTCCTCTCTGTACACTCACTCCACACATGTACACGAGAGGGTTTCTGATTGAGAACATCTTTATTGCCTGAGTGGGCTAGCTGCCCCTCGCAGTAGATTTCTAGCCACTCATGTTCAGTCAGTGCCTCCCTTTAAAAGGTGTATTTCTCCTTAGATAGGGATTCCCTATCCCCGCAGGGATCTCTGCCCTGTGCCAGGTCCCTGGACACAGCCTCTTCTTCAGTTACTATAACATAACCATCGGCTAGAACTTGTTCTTAACTCATGACTGAATAGAACTCTCAAGACTACTAGAACCAGACTCAGATATAACTCTGGCAGAACTAACTTTAGACTCAGTGCTGTGCCTTATGTACACTCTGGAAGCTGACACACCTCTGACATCACTAACCATGGAGTCAGAGCATGTGACCACTCCCATCCATACACAGGGCACCCCACCAGGGTGTGAGGGCAAACCTCCATAATTACTGCCGGCATGCCCACAACTTACCAGGCCTTACTGTCAGCAGGAGAGATGACTGTAGCCATTTTACATGACCGCTACAGTAATATTAGAATTAAAACAACATTTCTATTTTCAGTAGAACCATATTCGCTGGCCTTACAGTTTCCACACTTATGAAATCCTACTGGTGATTTTAGCCACAGATTCTCTTTCTTCTCTGTATTACAAGGTTTAAAAATACAAGGTGCCAATCTACTCTTTAAGTTGCCTGCCTTTTTGAAAATAACTTGTGGGTGATCAGGAATTTCGCTCCATAAAATCGGATCTTTTTTAAAATATGCCAAAGTTTCGAAATTACATTTTTTATCCTATTTGCCTCATGATTGAATTGTATAATAAAAGTTGTTTTGAAATCTTTTTTTGGTTTATTTCTGCTGGCACAACATTTTCTATATTTGGATATAGGGTGCTATGCACTAAGCATTGAGCTTTTGCGTTCGAGTATGAAATTTTGACTCGCCCGTTACAAAATGAAGCCAAACGCGGAATTCACTAAGAAGTGAAGCCCATTTTGGTACGTGCGATCAAAAACATACCCTTTCGTGTGACCTGTTTTTTCCCCCTGCTATCGGGGTGTGAATTCTACAGCACGATAGCTGATAGAACAAAAAGCAGCCTGTAAGAGCTCCATGCACGGCTCTAACAGGCGATCGTGCAGTATAAATATACATTTTAATAATAGTGTACATGTGCAAGGTGTCTCCTGAACTGAACCACATTGGTTTCAGCCTCCGGGACCCCTACTTCATGAGATATAGGCCCCATGTGCTTTTAAATCTCTCGCGTCACGTGACGGGGGGATTTAAATCCTGCAGGAGGATACCGGCACCACATAATCTGGTCTTTGTCTCATGAAGTAGGGGGTCCCCGAGGCTGAAACAAATGCGGTTCAGCTCAGGAGACCACATGCACATGTACACTAGTATCAAAACACACATAACAATAAAAAATAATTAATTAACGTAGCGGCTAGCTGCTATGGTAATGAAGCTGCTTTCATTTAATTTGTATTAATAGTATGTGGGAGCAGGGATCTCCAGAGATGAACTGCACTAATTTCAACCTCGGGGACCCCCTGCTTCCTGAGTTACAGGCCCTGATTTGGGGTGCTGGTATCTCCATTATGTGAAGCGGACGCTTTAAAAATGGTGGCAACACTGGCATCCGATGCCCCATACGGGCAACTCAGGAAGCAGGGGGTCCCTGAGCCAGAAATCAAAGTGGTTTAGCTCAGGAGACCCCTTGCTCCCACACACTATTAAAAAATATTACACACCCACCCTCTGTGCCCCCAACAACCCCTTTACCCCACTAACATACATCATTTTTATTTATTTTTTTAAGCACAGGAAGGATACTATAGGCTGGCGGGTCCCTCGGGTCGTCTCTGTGAGTATCTGTGGGTGTCTGTGGGTCTGCGGGTGGTGTATGTGGGTATCTGGGGGTACCTGCTGGCCTGTGGTACCAATCATGTGCCCCCCACCAAAAAGAAACTAAAACTTTGAAATAAATACACCCCCCCTCTCACATAACACATACATGAACGGTGATGAGGTGAGGACGGCCTTCATCGTAGCAGCCTGGCAGGGGTGAGTGCAAGTTTATTTATTTTATTTCAGCTGCTTAATGTTGTATTTTAAATGGGCAAATGCACTATTATCCATATCTGGATAATAGTAATTTTGCCCATTACTGTACTGTTTCTGTTAGGGGTCAGGGCAGAGGGGATGGGTGTGTATTTATTTAAAAGTATTGGATGTGTTTTTTTGGGCACAGGATTGGTACTGCAGGCCAGCGGGGATCCCCAGACACCCTTGGGGACCACCCGAGGGCCCCAGTTACCCACGAGGACCACCCAAGGGCCCCTGGACACCCGTGGGAACCATCCGGGGACACCCGCCGGCCTCTTGTATTAACCCTGTGCTGAAAAAAACATAAGCAATGCTTTTATTCATAGCTCCATCTCTTTTGCGCCAGCCGTTAGCTGGTGAAAAGAAATGCTGTGTTTTTACAGTGCAATTCACTTATCACTGCTTTGTGAATCACTCTGACTGGCAAAAAAATGGCGGTTTGTAATTTTTTTCCTGATCGGATGACTTTTTTTATCAAATATTTTGTTTGGTGAACAAAAGCCTTTTAAGGGTGATACTGCACTGTTAATCACTGCGTTGTGAATCGCACTGCAGGCATTATCAATTTTAAAGGACATTTATCTCTCTTAAAAGCAGTTATCACTGCTTAGTGCATAGCCCCCAAAGTATCAATTTCCTATCTAAATTATTTGTTTTAATGACCGCTTTTTTTATGATATTTTGCCTGTATTCTTTCTTTCTGAATTTCTCGATCAGGATCTTAGATTGTGTTTCGTAGATGGTGTTATCAGAACAGTTTCTTTTTATTCTGCGCGAATGTCCATAGGGATATTTGATATCCACCTAGGATGATGGCAACAGGAATTTGCAATGAAATTATTCCCGTCTACTTTTTTCAAAAATGTTATTGTTTTAATCTGTTCTTCTTCTAGATAGATCAAGTAATTCAATCTCCGTTTTACTCTTATTTGAGGTAAATTTAAGATTGCGATCATTCTGATAAATATAAAGAAGAAAATTATTTAAATCTTTTTCCTCTCCGTTCCAAATCATGAGCACATCATCGATGTATCTTTTCAATAGGACCAGATTAGCACTGAACTCATGGGTAGACCAAATCTGGTCTTCTTCCCACATACACATGAAAATATTGGCGTAGCTCGGGGCAAATCTGGGATCCATGGCTGTACCGCATAATTGAAGGAAAAATCTCCATCAAAACTAAAATAATTATGAGAAAGAATAAAATGTATACCTTCTAATATAAACAACATTTGGTCTCCAACATATTCTGATCTTTAATCATTTTTTGTTTTATTGCTTCAATTCCCTGTTCCTGTTTTATGGAGGTATAAAGGACCGAAACGTCACACGTTACTAAAATTAATTCTTTTTTCGAAGTGACATCTTCTAGTATTCTCAAAACTTCTATTAAAGGATACCTTTAAATGTGATTTGTTTTGTACGACATATTTTTGTAAAAATCTATCTATATACTCAGACAAATTAGCAGTCATTGAATTGATTCCAAAATAATCGGTCTACCTTGGGGGTTTGTTATGTCTTTATATAGTTTCGGTAGCAAGTAAAAGATAGGAATCATGGGATTGTTACGCCGGTGCTGCCCGCAGACCAGACCCATCCCTTATACTGAGGTGGGGACGTATATATACACGCACCCGCAGCAGAAGGAGCATGTCCGGAGTGTGGTGTTTTGGCGTTGCCAGGCCAGGTGAAAATAGCTGTAGCAATACTTGCCGGTACCGGTACAAGAAGAGACGTCGTGTAGCCATTAGCCAAGGTCAGGGAGAGGAGAGATCCGGAAGGTCGGTGTCCAAGCTGAGGTCGAGGGGTGTGAGAAGCAGTGAGGTCAAGTAAGAGCCGAGGTCCAGAGCCAGAGAGTGAAGTCCGCCAAGCCGGGTCGTAACCTGAATAACGAAGAGAAGAGAGAGCCAGCATAGACATCCGCTAGAAGAAACTATGTCAAGCGATGTGGGAATGGCAAGATACGCATGAAATAGTGCAGCTGGCGAATAGGCAGAGGGGGCAGACCGGGAGGAGTGCATGGAGCTGTCCTGGATAGGCTGCCTTGAGGAAGATGCAGGTGAGCAGTTTTGAGGCCTAATTGCTGCCTGTGTGTGAGCTGGGGGTGTGGCTTCACTGCAGGAGCAGTGAATAAATTAACTTGCTCTGGCGCGCACTCCGTAACGAGGGGAAGCGCGCGCCCGTGAGACATCACAGCCGCCGGAGCCCCAGCTGCCCGCGGAACAGCGGCCGCCTGCCAGGGACGTAGGGGAGTCCCCCAACCATAGGGACCAGATGGGGCTGGTGAGGGGGGTGTCCCGTGGTAGCGGGCACAACGAGAGGTATGGGGGGGTCACGCTGCGACCACAATGACCCCCCGAATCCTTACAGGGATTTTCATTCCTTAGATATTTATACTTATTCTCTTTTAGAATACCTTTTTCCTTTTCTTTCTGAAGGTAATTTCCAATCTCAATCATAAATTCTTTAGTCGGTTCTCCTAGTAATTTAAAATATGTTTTTATATAATTTAAGATTCTTCCTGTTTCATTACTATAGAATTCCTGATCCATAATTACACCCCCCCCCCTTATCTGGTTGTTTTATTACTATGTCTAAATGATCTAAACACTAATCCAATCAGATTAGTGTGTATTAGTTAAAAACTGAAGGTACTGCTCCAAGGTTTGGTTCGGGTGTTCAGTTTGTGCGTTAGATTGTGGGTGATATCCAGATGTCAGTGCCTTTTGGATATGCAGTAATCAACACATTTCAGACCAAAATGGAAGATGAATTGAGATCCACGGTCCGAATAATCTTACTTTGGAGTCCATGTACCGTAAACGATACACTTCTTGAGGAATTCTTGGGCAAGCCCTTGAGCTGTGGGTAAACGAGGAACAGGCACCAAGTGGACAAGTTTAGAAAGAAATTGATGATTGTGAGGATTACTGTAGCAACCTCAGAGGGAGGTAATTCTATTAAATATAGATAGAGATACAGGTCCAAGATTGACTAGGACAGTCAATCAATTGTAGTAAACCTGCTATTTATTGTCACATTTGTTTCATGCGTGCACAAGTTTTACAGTAATTAATAAATTGAGCAGTATCATAGAGAAGCCTTGGCCAAAAAAAAACCATCTTCGGAGAAACTCAATGGTCTTTGCGACTCCCTTGTGCCCGGCACTAGGTAGATTGTGGTACCTTTGAAGAACTATAGACATAATGTGTTGGTGGGATCATAAAGTATTTTCCTAAACAATAGGGAATTACAGTTGTGACTCACTGGAAAAAATTAGAATATCAAGATAAATAACATGAAATTGACCTAATATATCTCAAAAGAGATAATTTACAAAATGTTGAACAGTGTCTGGAGTATTACAAAGTCCAATGGGCCTGACCCGTTATTTGAAGTGTCCAAACCGTATTCGGAAGGCCATCTTCTGTTTAACTCCAGCCCCGATGCGGACTAAGTTATAGGCCCCATAAAGATCCAATATAGTAAGATTGAAGCATCCTTTACTTGTTCTAGCAATTCTGGAATTAGCGGTAGTGGGTATCTATTCTTGATGGTGACCTCATTCAGAGCATGATACTCTATAGATGGTCTTAAAGTTCCCTCTTTTTTTAGGAACAAAAAATAGTGGAGCCCATTTTCCAGATTTTCCTTTATGTATTGTTGTAATACCTAATACCTAAGTTTCTGGAGCAAACAGCAGGCATATTTTACCAAAGGGTATAAAAGCACTGGGTGTCAATTCAATAGGAAAGTCATATTCTCGATGGGAAGGTCAAACCTCAGGGTCAGTTTGGCCAAAAAAACTGCGAAAGTCAGAATAATTAACAGGAAGCAAATAGGCTACCACTTTATCTGGAACTGGACAAGAAATGTTCAACACCAGGGTCGGGAGATGGAGCTTCTCCATTCACCATCGAGCAATGTCGTTTACTGACCTCAAAATTTGTTCAGGGCCGGCAGTACATTCTCGTAGAACATGTCCAAATCTACCACAATACAGACAAAGGGATTCATACCTGTGTCATCATCTTTCCTCTGGAGTCAAGTGTAACCTGGTAGGTCCAATCTGCATAGGTTCAGGTGAAGAGTGGTGAGCTGAAGAATCTTGTGTGAAAACTTCAGAGTGTATATCACGGTATAGAGGCTCAGGATAACGTCTTTCGGTCCTGTATTCACCCAATCGGAGATCGAGCTGGTGCACTAGGTCTATCATGGTGGAACAAGTCTCAAGATGGGTGATACAAGCCACTTCATCCTTGACAAAAAAAGGGCAAAAAGGCATGTACTGAAAACCAGTATAGAAGTAGCTGGAAAAAAATCAGTTTACTCCAAGAATCCTCTGACATTTTTCATACCGTTCTTGCTCACATCAATCAGGACTGGGTTTTCTCCATATCACAGATGGATCATGACCTTTGGACCCGTGAGTTATTCTCAGCATTCATTAATGTATAGCCGAGTGTGACAGCAAGATATTTAGGGGATTGCGGGAGTCGGGTAGAGCGGAATCGTGCGGCTCATATATGTTTGTCCTTCGGAGCTGAACATTCCATTCCCCTCCCCCCTACCTGCATCACTGGTCCACTGCTTATAGGTGGATTACAATTAAAGGTTTACTTTTATTATGGGAACAATTAAACCTCCTGGATTGATACCGTGTTCATTTTTGATAGATTATATATAGCAATTTTGCTTTCTCTTTGCTTTAATCTAGAGGACCGGTTTACGGTTCATCTTCATATCCTACTATACAGTTCATCCCCAAGTTCATCTCTTAGTCCGTGTTCAAAAACTGTAGCTTGTGTGCTATCAGTCTCTGTAATCAAAGTCTTGAATTTGAAAATATACATAGATAAATCACATAAGCCTTGTCGAAGTTTCAGAAGAGCATATTCTGTAGTCACAAACTTTCTTACATTCAGTTTAAAAAATCAAGATAATTTCCCAGAAGAGGGATTTTCTGAGCTAGCAGTGGTGTAGCCAACATAAGGGCATCCCCCATCAGGTTGCTGAGGACGAATCCAATTTTAGCTTGATCATCTAAAAATAAGGTCTGCCAAAAATTTTAATGTATTTCACATTGGTTCAAGAAAACCTGAAATTTGTCCGGTTGCCCATCAAAGCAGTTAAGCATGGGTAAAATCAGGGCTTGAGCAGCGGGATGAGAAATCAATGCCATCTAAGCCATCAGGTTCTTTAAGGTGAGAATGGCATTCTGCAGTGCATCTTTTTCTGCCTGTAAAGTGGTGACCTGACCCTGCACGTTGGGGACTAAACCCAATAGTTACTGCAGCGCATTATGAATTTCTTGTACAGTATCTCTAACATAACTCTCCAAATGGGGAAAGTCAATGCAAGTCTCAATCATGTTTCTCACCAGAGTTAAAAAAAAACGGTAATCCGGATCAGGGGAGTGGATGGTAGACAGAGATCCAAGGAGTGGCCAGCAGTGTTCGCAGTCTGGTCTCACGCAAGTGTCCTGGGCAGGTAGCTAAGGTACGAATTTAGGCCACAAGCAGATGTCCAGGGCAGGCCTCAAAAAGAAGGGTCATGGAGCAAGCCGAAGTTTGAAACCAGTTAATCCCATAGTAGAAAGTAAACAGCAGCAGGGAGTAACACAGCAAACAAACAGATAGCAGGAATGTTGTGAAGCAAGGAATAGACTGTGGCTTTCCTTCTTATGGGCCAGGTCAATCACATGCTACAGTTAGTACAGCTGACATCTGAAAGGCTACAGAAGACCTTAGTAGTTGAGTCCTGACAAGGTTATCATTCTCCCCTCTATGGAAGTGACATGTCATCAAGAAATGCATCAGAGGATTGTGTTTGTTAGGTTTCCTCTCATACGCCCCTATGTTCTAATATTATTTTTCATGAAATTAATATTTTTTTTTTATACTTCTTAGATAACATTATCGAATATTTATTTTTTCCCCCCTTGGTAACTGTAATTGTGTAAGTGTAAAGTGTGCAAATATGTACATGTGCATGTGTAGTAACAGTTGAATATGTTTGTGTCTATAAGTATCTATACGTGTGCAACCTTATTTGTGCCTTAGTGATTATGTATGTATCCTTAGTCCTTATGATAACAGAGTATTATGATGAAATTATCGTTTTGAGAGCAATCACATGGCTGCAACCAGGTTTCATTTTTATACAAATGAAAGTGGAAGATCCTTCACTTTCATTCTGATTGTGTTGCTCTGATGGAATCCAAACCTGATTGTACAACTTTTGTGATCAACTTTGTCTTTTGCTTTGCATGTGTTAATTTATGGTCTACTGCCAAAATTGCCACAAACAGAGCAATGTTTGGAAACATATTAATAATACAGTATGTAAGTGGAATGTGCTTACACTTTTTTTTTTTTAAATATTGTAATATTACTATGTTTTCACATTGGACAGTCAGAATCAAGGCATTTTTTTTATCTCTACTAATTATGGTATTGTGTTTGCTTATGTCTTGACAAGCATTCAGTGACAGCTGCTTGTTTTGAATGCTTCTGTTATGCTTTCCCTGGTCCACTGCCATGTGGAATTCATAACACCATCCCTAAATTGTTGACTGCCAATAATTAAAATAACCCCATTAAAAAACTTGACATTCCAAGTAATACATACTGTCTTGACAATTAAGAGATGTGGTGTGAATCAGCCAGCTCTCCTCAATAAAAATGTGTATAAAAATGACCAAATCTCGGTAACAGTCGCCAGGGCTCAATGGGAGTGTCATTTGCAGATTTTACTGACTTGTGTAGTATTGTTAACAGGCATTTTATTTTTCTGGTACTGTTTTATTTTCAACCTCTGTACGTCCTATTTTTATTTTATTTTATTGAAAATATAAAGCTTTTTTTCTACCATGTTCATGGTTGTGAATTTATAGATCTGGCATTCTGGCATTTTTCATCTATTTATTTGAAACATACTTTTCTAGAAAATATGCATAAAGATGTACATTTTACATTTACTCTGTCATGTATATGTTTAAGCTATAAATAAGACATTATAACTCATGTAAACATGTCATAAAACCCAATATTATTGTGTATCATATAATAATCATTAAATGTATTTGTGTCATTTTATGTATTGAGGCATGCTTACAATTGAGATTTTGTTTTACTGCAATCACCCTACTGCTAACAATCCTCATAGTATATGCAGTTCTCTGGCACTGCAGAAATGTTGCTTAAATCACATTTTGTACTGACACATTAGACCAGACTTTTCAGCCATGGTTACTTGATTGCTCTATTAGTAATTGTGTTAGAGTTGGTAATTTAATAACAATGTACACAATTCAGTACAGGAACAGAAAGTTGCTGCCATCTATAAATCCCTGATTTGCAATGCATGTCACAGGAAAATACAGGATACCTACCTGTCTCCATACACACAATTTTTGTATCATGTATATTTTTCTTTATCTGCTTTCACTGACGTTTTCATTTCCTTACTTGTGAGATAGCTTATGATGTAGATTTAGTTTTCAGATCGGAGATGTGTTTGCAATATGCATACTATTTTTTAAACTAGGTGTTGTAAATGTCTGCTCTGTTTGTGTTCTGAGTACTTATCTGTATTCTTTATTGGAGTAAATTGAAATCCAATTTGTTTTTGTGCTGGTGTGTGGACTTTTCATATTTCTAGCTTTCAGTTTAGGCAGCCAGATGTCCACAACATTATTTCTGATGTTATACATTGGGGTCTATTCTCGTAACTATGAATTGTGACAAACCGCTTCTAAAGTGCCCTTTAGAAGAGGATGGTTATGCTTTGCTATTCTATAAGCCCTTTTCGCATGTCCAATCTGTGTCTAAATGGTTTATTTAGAAGTGGTTTCACTCTGGCTCTGCCAATCCGATCAGTTTGTTAAGAAACCCCCCAACTCACATTTTGTAACTAAAACTGCGATTCACATAGCCCCGTTATGCAAACCGCTTCTAAAAACTCTACTTTTTTTCATGCCATTTCATGGGTGGGGAGATTGGTATTGCCAGTTACTTCCAGAGCCTGAAATATGGGTTTGGCTCTCAAACACCTTGAGAAAGGGCACGCGGCCCGAAACGCGTAGGTGGGACACCTGCTGTGGCTATGTGGGGTCTGATCCCTTTATTGGAATAAAATGTCATTTGCTTCCGTGAGCCTCCTCCTGTTTTTCTAGGCAGTGCACTGCCTTTTTTTCTACCTGTTCCTGTTGTTTGCCTTGGTGGACTGCACACTACTGAATCTACTGCTGTGGACTACCCCTTTGGATCCTGGAAACTAACAGTGAGTTGCATCTGTGGGTTTCCATACCCTTATTTCTCACTGTATGGGACAATGGTTGTACTGTTCATTGGTGCCTTATGGCATTAGGTACTAGTCCCCTAATCCCATTAGGATAATCACATTATATAAACACAGTATATTGGGAGTGGTCCTGTTGCAGACGCTTAAATGCTCAAAGGACTTGCTTATTCTGATGCACTGGCGTTCTACAAATCAAAACCCATGTCAGACTCGGAATGGAGTTAGCACCACCTCAGGTCATTCTGCTTCCAAAGCAAGTACAATCCGGGCATTTTGGCAGCTAAACCATGTGGTTTGTGACCTTTTTATAGATACCTTTTAGAAGAGACAATTTGCAATAGAGAATAGTGTTTTTACTTACATTTTAATCCGCTACTTCTACATTTTATTCTGCTACTTCTGAACATGCCAAACCTCATACATCGACCTTAGCGCCTTGCAAATGCACTTACCAGAACACCCTGCTACTGTCTCTGTATGTTCTTCCTACTTACCATTTTGATTGTAAGCTCTTTGGGTCAGGGACTCCTTTTCCTAATGCTTTTTGTCTGAAGAGCTTTTGCCCATTGTGTTTTATTATGTGACGTGTATTACTGCTGTGAAGCACTACTGTATGTACATAGATGGTGCTACAGTATATAAATGAAGATATACATACATACATTATGTAGCAGGTAAAAATGTGTGATCATACTGTATTCTATAAGACTTTTCAATCTTTTAAACGTTGTTAAACGGCGTCTATTGAAATCTCACAATCCATGCGATTACACAGACAATCTGCTCAATGTTGACTTGGTATATATTTGAAGTGGAACTACTATAACATCGGGAGATCACAGCCTCACTATATACAGCAACCATTTTATTCAGCATTTGTCGGTTCTGTTGAGTGATAGGGAGAGACACATTGGGCTTTGGAGATTGGAGGGAGTTTTGTGTTGCAGAGTTTTAAGTGAGTTCTGAGTGAGTAGTCCTATGATTCTAATTTGTTTTACCATTACTGTCTTATTGTCATTTTATAGTGTGTGAATTTCTGTGTGTATTTGTGTCAGTTTGTGTTGTTCCTTTATTTTGTACGAGGGGAGCAGTGGGAGTGCTGTGGAGGCTAGGAGTAAAGTTGACGAGGAGTTGAGGTGGGGAGGAGGTGAGGAGAGCCCCAGACAGTCAGGTTAGACTGGAAGGAGGTCAACCCAAGAGGGGTTCAGGGGAGGAAGGGTAGCCCATTCAAACTGAATGGGACTGCAAGAACCCCGTTGTGTTAATCTGATGGGCCATTAGTCTGGCTGCAGAAATCTCATAGAAATGTTGCAGCATTAATGGGAGATTGCCCCAGATTTTCCAAGGCAAGTGTTCGGATACTCGTGGTTGCATCTATACTGTAGAAACTTAGGTTAATATTCTGCCTAAAACTACTCAATCTAGGTTTGTCAGTGGCATTTGACATATTCCCTTTACTGCTCCTGAAAATGAATTACTGCTGGAGAAGGTGCTGGACTCGTACCGTCTTATTCAGTTTCATGGCTGCAAAAACCAGAACAGCTGAGAAGAACCAAATCTGGGAGGTGATGTGCGCACAAATCAACTGCCTTGGAGTAACTCAACAGACAGTTGAGACCAGCAAGAGACATTTTTTGAACTTGAAAAGAGAACTGTAAGAGAAGCTGATGGCCGAAAGAAGACATGCAGCTAGGACAGGAGCTGGACCTGCCATGGTAATCAACTTATCTACAGTTGAGCACCAGCTTCAGAGCATTCTAGCACTGGAGACAATGTATTGCATAGAGTGTGACCAGGATATTGGAGCTGTGGAGTCTGAAGTGGAAGTAGGTTAGAAAATATTAAATTAGCATTAATAAAACATATAATTTCATGAAATGAACAACAATTTAATGAGTGGCCTTTAATGATCTTCACGATCTGTTCACAAATAGATTTTCATTCTGTTTCAACCAATTTGCTTATATTATAATTTAGAGCTCTGGTTTGCAAATAATGTACATTACATACATTAAATATAGTCAATATGACCTAAAAATAATGTAGTTTACATTATGTTTCTTCAATTAAACACAATATATGTAAGTGAAATTTTATGTATAAATATATTTTAAGCATCCTTTAAAATGTAGTTTGTGTGTAACATAGAATGTAGGTGAAACGTACAATGTAATGTTTTAATAAATGTATGAATATATTTATTTATATAGCACCATCCAGGCACATAGCGTTTCACAGTAGTAGTATACATGACATAATATAACACATAATGGGAAAAAGTGCTTAAGACATAAAAGTAACATTAGGAAAAGGAGTACCTGCTCCAAAGAGCTTGCAATTTAAGTGAATGGAAAAGATCTCATGTCCAGCTTTATTATTATAATTAGGTGTCTGTAAGATAATTAATAATGCATTATGTGCCTCTTTTGAATGTTTCTGTACATAATTACATATATTTAAATTATTGATAACATTAAACAGCAATAAATTTAAATTACAAACATAATTTCTGACCTGCTGTGGCTACTTTACAGTATGATGATCTAATCAAATCTAGCTAATTGAATACATACCTTTTCAAACATTACTTACAAAATGTCCATCATCTCAGCAGACAGCGTGCCAGTTCCTTGGCAAACTGTACCACAAATATTGCCAGCTCTTGGAGACCCAGACACCTGATCTGCTGGACAATCCTGAAATTGAAGAATGGTCGCATTTCATCCCTCCCAGGTGGAGGCGCTGTACCAAGAAGGCGAGAGCTCACCCCCTGCTCCAAGCGGCGGAGGCTTAGACCTTCTGTGAGCCACAGGTAAAGTCAGCATGTGTAGTTCCCATTGTCATAGAGAAAGGGGGCTACATTTGGAAGCGCTTCTTAGATTCAGACATGGGGTGCCCGATCTAAACTAGAAGTAAATCTGCTTTAGAAGGGAACATGTCCTTACCATCCCGACAGAGGGTCCACAAGTGGGTCCTGCAATGCCAAGCACCTCCCCGCCACATGATCACCATCGGCCAGGTACTTATGTCACTCTCATTACATGATGTGTGCGTAATATTGCACCAGATTCCAGGGTTTGCTAATACCCGCCCCTTTGATCTAGCCTGGCATTCCACCCTCTTATGGAGTACAGTTCTGGTTACCTGCCTCGGTGATATAATGGAGGAAAATGCTCCCCAGTTCCTAATGCTCCCTGGAGCTCCGCTCAGCGTAAGTCTGTGTATACACTGGCGACACACTTTATTCGAGCTCGGCTAGTCCCACGAATTCGGGTATACCCGGGTGTATTGAGGTTTGTGACTGTTTTCTGCCCGAGTGCATTGAGGTATTTTCCGGCAGGGATTGAAGCATTTTATTCCCGCTGGCTGCAATACTGCACAGTACATATATATATACTGCATTACAATTCATGAATTTATGCCATCTGGTAGACACGCGAAGCATTGCAGCCTATTAAATCCTAATCATTATCATTTAACAGATCAGCCGCCCGTCAGCCAGGCATGAACCCAGGCTGGGAAGGCAAATGCAACGGGGCTTGTCAGAGGTGAGGAGCGGCGCATTCCAGGTATCTGCCAGGTACATACCGGGTATTTGCTCGAATAAAGTGTGTCGGTGCAGTATACCCCAAACTGACCATAAAACTGGAGGTCTAGTGTCATCCCTAGCATAGAGGATCTTCCGGCGGTTACATCTTTACCTCTTGCAGGAAGTCCTAGCCGATGCAGGGCTGTAGCCGACGGTCTGGTCGGAAGCCACTGCAGTTCCCGCAGTTCGGATGGAGCTCAAGTAGACGTTGGAGTTCTACAGCAGCTGACTGAGAAGATAGGTCAGCTGTCCCCGATGCAACCCTATCACAAGCTGAAATCCTTCTCTGGGGTGTGGCCCACGCAGCTAGGAGAAGAGGCGTTTGAAGAATGGAGTGACTATGCGGTGCAAGTACTGTCAGAATGGACTTGTACAGGTGCTGTCAAGAGGCAGAGTATCTTAGGATGTATACTGCCCCCGGCTGCCAACATCATACAATTATTTCTTGAGTATCCAAAGACCAAAGTCACTGAATGTCTCTCGGCTATATCATCCTCGATGACCCTCTGCCGACTCAAACTTAACATGTCAAAGACGTTGCTCCTCATACTTTCTTCAAGCCTGGCCCTGCTGCCCCCTTCTACACTACTGTTTGGAGGAGGAGATGCTATGAACACGGTAAGAGACAGTTATAGAGGCCAAGAGCTCTCCCAATCAGTTTAATTGTTGTGGGGCAGAGCGCAGGGCCTTAGTAACCACGCGACTCGGTGCAGTGGCACTGATGGAACCGCCATCAAGCTGGCTCTGCATGTAGAAAAAGGTGCAGACACACTGGCATTGCCTGGCACTGCCAGACAGGAAGGGAAATCTTGAGTTTGTTTGATATGGCAGGGAAAAGGCAGGGAAAGGAGCAGTTAGTATGCCAGGTCTGACAGGAGGGAGACATTAGCTGAGATAGACAGTGCTGTAGTCCAATGAAGAGTACTGTATGGGCAGAATGGAAGACAGTTATAAATATAAAAGGTATAAGTTAAAGTAAAGTGAAAGGGTAAAAGTAAAAGAGAAATAAAGAGCGGTTTGATAATAGGGACATTGAGATGGAAAAGGAAAGTGAGAGAGAAGCTTTAACGATCATTCTATAAGAACAAAAGGAGACTAAAAGAACAGAGGAGTGGACTACAATGTCTCTCTGGCCAGAGGAAAGTTGTGTGTTTATTATTATTATTTTTTTCAACAAAGAGCTTAGTTATCCAAGGGGAAATATAGTGAGGTTTTCATATTCACTTCATCGCAAGTACAGTAGGGCAGTTACTTTCTAGTCAGAGAGAAGATTAGGACCAAGATAATTTGATAGATATGTCACTGGAAAAAGCAGGAAAGGTAAAACGCTCTTCACTTCTACAGTATACTGTAAAAGTAAAAAGGTGGAAAATGTCAAATCTGCCGTAGAAATATCATCAAATTATAAGATCTGAAGGGTTTGAGAAAGAAAAAATATAATGGAATAACTAAGTTCATTGCACAGTACAACAAAGCCCATAGTTCCATAAGAAAGGTTCTATGCAGCATTGCAACATCTTAATTATAGATCCTATTTTGGGTCCACTCCTTAGATCTAGACCTGACATAATATACAGAAAAGCTCAAAATTTGAAAAGGTATACTAGCTCCCAGTCAATTGAAATCTCAGATGGGAGAACCTAAGAGTTTAAGAACATACATAAAGGAGTAGTGGGAAATTTTAAATCTAGCAGATGTACAGCAGCGGCAGCTTTTATTCTTACAGATCACCGGCTTTTACCTGGCATGTTTCTGGAATGCCACGCTGTTCACCTGGAGCATGCCGCGCTCCTTTTGCCTTCCCAGCCAGGCGCATGCCCGGCTGACGCGCGGTTGATGTGTTAATTAAAAAATGGTTCAGGATTTACCAGGCTGCAATGCTTTGCGTGTCCGCCAGATGGCATAAATTCATCAATTGTAATGCAGTATATATATATATATATATATATATATATATATACTGTATAACAACAACCCCTATAACCCCTAACATACAGTACTGTACACATACTGTATTGTATATGCACATCAATGATACTATAGGCCGGCAGGGGCGAGATGTGTTTGCAGCAGAGAGAGAACCGCTGCTCTCTCTGCGCAAACATTGGCACATTAAAAATTATTTAAAATACATTTTTATTCATAGTGTAGATGTGCAGGGGGTCTCCGGAGCTGAACTGCGTTGGTTTCAGATCCGGTGACCCCCTGCTCCCCGAGATACAGCCCCCTTTATGAGGTGCCAGTATCCCTCTGCATTTAAAGATCCCGATCACGTGACCGCGGCATGTAAACAAAGCAGAGGGATACCGACACCCCCTAAAGGGGCCTGTATCTCGGGAAGCAGGGGGTCCCCGGACCTAAAACCACAGCGGTTCAGCTCCAGAGACCCTCTGCACATGTACAGTATAAATAAAACACATATATAAATAAACACTCGTTCCTTACCTTAGCGGCTATGTGCTATGGTAACGAAGCAGCATTTCTGTATTTTTAATAATATTGTACAGTGAGCAGGGGGTTCCCTGAGCCAGAAATTAATGCTCAGGGGACCCCCTGCTCCTGCACAATATTATTAAAATACAGAAATGCTGCTTCATTACCATAGCTGATAGCCGCTAAGGCAATGAAGGGGTTAACCCACCGTGCCCGCTTTATTGTGGGTAGCGGGGGTGGGTGAAGGGGGTATTTGGCCCTTGGTGTGAGTTTAGGACTTGCGGGGGGGTTGCGGGTGCACTTAACCCCTTCACGGCCTTAGCAGTTAATACCGCTACAGTCATGAAGGGGTTAACCATTCCCGCTACCCCCCCGCAAGCCCTAAACAACCATCGTTGGGGCTAATACCCCCTTCACCCACCCCCGCTACCCACAATAAAAAAAATTCACACACAGCAGCCGCCCAAAAAATAAATAAATAAATCTAAATAAATACATGAATATAAATAAATACATTTAAAATAAATTTTTATTCATAGTGTAGATGTGCAGGGGGTCTCCGGAGCTGAACCGCGTTGGTTTCAGGTCCGGGGACCCCCTGCTCCCCGATATACAGCCCCCTTTATGAGGTGCCGGTATCCCTCTGCATTTAAAGGTCTCGATCACGTGACCACGGCATGTAAACAAAGCAGAGGGATACCGGCACCCCCTAAAGCTTGTCACATGGTACTAGAGCCAATCAGAGCATGGGAACTCCATCCCTACTCTGATTGGCTGTAGTACGTCACATCCTTTTTCCCCCCAAGCCTCTGTCAATCAGAGTAGGGATGGAGTTCCCACGCTCTGATTGGCTACCATACCATGTCAGGGCAGCCATGTGTCTTTTCATGACGTCATTTTAAAGGCAATTGAAGCAAAGCCATTCTGATTGGCTGTGCTTTCATTGCCTTTAAGTGACGTCATCATTTTTATTTTTATCGGCCAAAACACATGGTTTTCACGGCCCAATCAGGGCCGTGGGAACCATATGACGAAAATGTGACGTCATAGGCCTTTAAAAGCCTATGTCGTCTCATTTTGAAGCCAGACGCCGTGGAGGAAGGACCTCCGGACAAGAAAGAAGACCAGGGCATGGCTGAAGATGGAAAGCAGACCCCGCCCCGCCCGGAAGAAGATAGAAGAAAGAAGAATACAGATGAAGATAAAGATGGATTACAAATAGAAGACCCGTGAATTGATTTGGATTTTTAAATAAATGTTTATTTTTTTGTATGGTTTATTATTTTATGGGTTCCTGTTCGTGGATTGGTTCGTGAGTAAGCTGCGCAACGGGAGTCGGTGGGGGCAAGTAATGGTAAGTGAACTAAAGAAATGTATTTTATTTAACTTGTTAATTTTTTTTAAAGCTTTTTTAACATGTGTATTTTGTTGTTGTTGTGGTATATCATTTCTTGCCACTATATGTATGTATGTATGTATATATGTCTAGAGAGATATATACATACAGGGTAAGAAATGATGTTGTTTCAAAAGCTTGATTTGATGTGTTTTAAATTAATTTGACTATTCAGCTATGCTTTATTGTGAGTTTAAAGTATTTTAAAATTAGAGATGTAATTGTTGATATTGTATTGTGTATTTGAGGGAGGTCAGGGCTAGCCTTGGTTTTAAAGTTTGTATTCCGGTTGGTACTTACAGTATATTTTTTTCACATGCTGAATTGTTCTGCTCGAGGCGTCAATTAGTTAATTGTTTCATTGTTTGGGATGGACTGTCAATTGTTTAGGGATGTAAATAATGATTGCTAATTGATTTTTGTTTACTTGATTGGTTAAAATAGTTCACTTGTTTGGAAGTGTTTGTATTTTGCTTGCAATGATATTGTTAACATTCATTTGCAGAATGTATATGGTGAATAGATTTTATGCATCATTTATACAATTTAAATGCAATGTATTGATTGGAATGTGAGGTTTTTCTTTGTCATTTGATGATTTAGATTGTAAGATCAGTTAGGATTATTAAAGGAAATTCATTGTAATGTAGTGTGTCTGTATGCAGAAGTGTTATTTGTAGGACAGTATGGTTTTGATAACCCTTCTACATTTATTTGTATATTGGTTCATCATGTGTGTGTGTATATACTGTATATATATATATATATATATACTGTATATATATATATATATATATATATATATATATATATATATATATATCTGTATATATATATATATATATATATATATATATATATATATATATATATATATATATATATATATATCTGTATATATATATATATATATATATATATATATATATATATATATATATATATATATATCTCTGTATATATATATATATACTGTATATATAGTTGCATGATGAAGCCACTGTACAAATTCATGGGTGAAGGGTGGGTATCGGGCCAGTGTGGCTTAACCCCTTAATTACCTTTGCGGTTATTATCCGATAAGGTGTTTAAGGGGTTAATTGATATCTGAATGTAATTGCAATGTATTGGCTTTGTTTTGGCAATGTATTTTGTGGACAAGACAAGGATGTTGCTGGCGACGGACACTTCGTATTGATGAGGTCAGTAGTACTTTATTTATTTGAATATGCTAGTTAATGTTTTTAATAATGGGCAATTAATCTATTATCCATATCTGGATAATAGTTATTTTGCACATTATTGTACTGTAGGTTTTGGGGGTGGGGGGGTGTATGTATTGAATGTATAGGCCAGGTTTATTTTTTTTACATTCAGGGTTTGTTCCGTGGTTATGCGTGGGACCTCTGGAGACCACCTGTGGTTTCCTCGGGTATCCCACGGGTATCAGGCTGGTGGTTCCACGGGTGACACATGCGGGGATGAAGCAGTGTGGTCCCACTTCTGTGAGGGCACCGCCGACCCGTAGTCTGTGGGGATGAAGCTGTGTGGGCCCACTTCTGTGGGGGCACCGCCGACCCGTAGGTGCGGGGATGATGATGTGTGGTCCCACTTCTGTGGGGGCACCGCGGACCCGTAGTGAGCACCCGTGAGTTCCCCAGACCCCCGTGGGAACCACCCGAGGCCCCGCAGACACCTGTGGGTCTGACCCGGGGCTCCCAGACATCCTTGGGCCTACCGTGGGGACCCAATTGTGGCCAACGGAGACCCAAGGAGCCCACCTGGGGGCCATGGTGCTGGCGGGACCCACCAGCAGGCCTCCAGAACCTGTTTAAAAAGGACTGCTGGAACCCTGTAGGTCTGTCCAGGTGCCCCGCCAGCCCACCGGGGACTCGTGTGGGGCTGCGTTATGAACCCTGTATGTAAAAGGATAAATCTTGTATTTATGGGGGGGCACAGGGGGTGGGTAATGTATTTAAAAAATAGCATGATGTTTATTGTGGGTCACTGTGTTGTTTTTATTGTGGGTACTGGGGGAGTGGGGGGGGGTGTTTCCCCAACGGTATGTGGGTAGGCCTCCCTTGTGGGTACTGGGTGAGGGTGGTTAGGCCTCACGGGGGGGGGGGTTAGTTTGGGAGGGTATGTAGGCATCCCGAGTGGTGGGTGAGGGTGGGTTAACCCCTTAATGACTGTACCGGTTAATAACCGTTATGGTGATTAAGGGGTTAGGGGACATTACTTTGGATGTTTTAATTTTTGTGTCTGTTTTGCAGAAGCGGAGGGGCCATGGCCAGGATGGGGGGGGGGGTAACGGTATGTGGGTAGGGGGTGAGGGTGGTTAGACCTCACAGTATGCACATCGGGTCCCCCCCCCTCCCCACATTTACATACACTGCACTCACAGCAACACAGGCAGAGAGATTTAACAGAAACATTAGGGGTGAGGGGGCTTTAAACAGATTACACTGAAGGCAGAGAGATTTAACAGAAACATTAGGGGGGAGGGGGCTTTACACAGATTACACTCAAGGCAGGGAGATACAGGGGATGTACTGTACTTTATGTTGTTTATTGCAATGCTTCAATGTGTGTACAGTATAATGTTTTTTACAATTAGATAGATGTAATCCTTGGTATTGTAAGGGTTAGCGTTGGTTTTAAATTTTGTATTCTGGTTGGTACTTATATATTGATTTTTGTTTACTTGATTGCTTAAAATAGTTGCCTTGTTTGGAGTTATCTGTATTTTGCTTGCAATTATATTGTTCACATTCATTTGCAGAATGTATATGGTGCATAGATTTTATGCATCATAAATACAATGTAAATGCAATGTATTGATTGGAATGTGAGGTATTTCTTTGTCATTTGATGATTTAGATTGTAAGATCAGTTAGGATTATTAAAGGAAATTCATTGTAATGTAGTGTGTCTGTATGGAGAAGTGTTATTTGTAGGACAGTATGGTTCATCATGTGTGTGTATATACTGTATATATATATATATATATATATATATATATATATATATATATATATATATATATATATATATATATATATATATATATATATATATATATATATAAGACACACAGATGAAAAGAACATAGACAATCCCCTTAGTAGCACTCTAAATTACACCTAAACTAATCTATAAGATAAAGATGGTTAAAAAGAAACAGATGCTCCGCCAATTCAGAAAAAATGAACAAGATTTTATTAATTAAACAACAAGACACACTAACTTAAAAACATAAAAATACTAAAGACAGCCTATGAAAATATATATGTATCAAAAATATAAGGAGAGGACTACTAATCAAACACTTTCAGTATTACAAAGAGAAAAAAGAAAAACTAAAATGTGTCTAAATAAAGTTTAAATAATGACAACAAAGTAGTTTAGTCTAACATAATAGGCAATACAAAATATATTCCCACTGACATATGCATGAAAGAATAATAAATCATTGCGTTGGAAAAAGTATATAGTCAATGACCCAGTATATAGCCAGGAAAAATTAGTATGTATACCAAAAACAGAGGGGGAAAAAAGAAATAAAGCAACCAGGGAAAAATAATATAACAATAATAATAGTTATACCCTGAACAGCATTTCCCCAAAATGAAATCAAAGAGAACTGATGCAGCAAATAAAGAAAAATATGACTAATAAAGACATATTAGCAAACAGAGTCATACATACTGTATTGAAAACACCACAAAGTGCACTGCACTGCAAGGACAGGTAATGCCTAAACAGTAAGAGGAGGGTAATACTCAGCTGCAGCTAGATTGTGTAGAGTTTGTGTCCATATTGATTGTACAGGATGTGTTTCCAAAGTCTGCTTATAACAGGAACAAAAAATAAATCCACATTTTGTCCACCATTCCAGACATGCCCACAGATAGAAGTATTTGTATCCCTGGTGGCCAATGATATTTTGAAATTACCTGAGCGATCAGGGGCCAAAAACCTGAATTCCCAGGAATGGCGTGCTGTGAAAGAACTTGGCAAAATGACAACGGTCGAGTTCAAACCAGCTGATAAAGGTGGCAATGTGGTGGTGTGGCCTAAATCCCAGTATGAGCGGGAAGCCTTTAAACAACTGCGAGATCGAAACTGCTATACAGAACTTAGTGCTGATCCCACTGACAAGTTCAAAAAAGAGCTTGAAATTATTCTTAGTGAAGCTTGCACAATGGGTACTATAACAAGCAAAAATAGAGAGAGCCTAATTACCAAACATCCTATTATGGCAACCCTGTATTTGTTACCCAAGATACATAAGAGCATGACCAATCCCCCTGGGAGACCAATTGTGGCGGGTATTGGCAGCCTGTGTGAGCCCATCAGCCAATTCCTGGACCCTTTCTTACGCCCATCCGTGGAAGCTTTAATATCATATTTACGTGACACTATGGATGTCCTTTCACGATTGGATGGCATCATGGCTGATGCCAATACTATTCTTGTCACGTGTGATGTGGAGGCTTTATACACTGGCGACACACTTTATTCGAGCTCGGCTAGTCCCACGAATTCGGGTATACCCGGGTGTATTGAGGTTTGTGACTGTTTTCTGCCCGAGTGCATTGAGGTATTTTCCAGGCAGGGATTGAAGCATTTTATTCCCGCTGGCTGCAATACTGCACAGTATATATATATATATACTGCATTACAATTCATGAATTTATGCCATCTGGTAGACACGCGAAGCATTGCAGCCTATTAAATCCTAATCATTATCATTTAACAGATCAGCCGCCCGTCAGCCAGGCATGAACCCAGGCTGGGAAGGCAAACGCAACGGGGCTTGTCAGAGGTGAGGAGCGGCGCATTCCAGGTATCTGCCAGGTACATACTGGGTATTTGCTCGAATAAAGTGTGTCGGTGCAGTACACCTCCATAAACCACAAAGATGGCTTATGCGCTGTGGATTTTTTTTTTAAAACATCCTCTTTCAGTCCAAATCTCACTAATCTTCTCTTACAGCTTCTTCATTTATACTATATCACAATTATTTTGTGTTTAAGAGTAGATTTTATTTACAGATTAGAGGGACGGCGATGGGGGCAACATGTGCCCCATCATATGCAAACTTATTTCTGGGTTGGTGGGAGAGGGAGGTGTTTTTTTGTGAGGAAAATCTTCATCTTACCATGCATGTTTTGTTGTGGTTGAGATACATTGATGATATTCTTATTCTCTGGCAGGGCTCTGCTACAGAGCTTAGGAGTTTCGTGGATGTGCTCAACCACAACAAACTCAATATTAAACTTACTTATAAATCAAGCACTGAATCAATGGACTTTCTGGATCTCAGGATCTTCATTGATGAGGTTGGCAGTATTGGTACTGATATTTTCAGAAAATCTACCTCCACAAATTCAATCTTGCATGCCTCAAGTTTTCATCAGCAGCACCAGATTCGGGGCATCCCCCGCAGTGAATTTTTGAGATTAAAGCGTAATTGCTCAACCGAGGTTTGTTTCGAATCTAGAGCTGCTCAGATGCGTCAAAGATTTAGATCTAGAGGCTACAGCAATAAATATATTCATGCTGGGTATCAGCACAGTGCAAGTAGCAAACGCATTACATTATTACATCCGAAAATGAGGACACAAGACACCAAAACACGTTTTATTGGTACATATAATGACAGGTGGAAAGATCTCCAGTGTATTTTACAAAAACACTGGCCTGTCCTATGTACAGACGGAGAACTAAGGGAAGCGGTAGGTGACAAGGTCAACATGACAAGTCGACGGTCACCTAACCTCAAAGACCGACTTGTACATAGTCATTATGTTCCCCATACAAGCGAAACATTCTTGTCTCTCAGGAAAAAGGGTTTCTCTAAATGCAACAGCTGCTCTGCCTGTAGGTATATGGTACAGACGGACAAATTTTTGAACAGTAAACACACTAAAGAATATAATATTGGGTACACCCTTAACTGTAAGACCAAGGGGGTGATATACTGTTTAACTTGTCCCTGTGACCTTAAATATATTGGCATGACTACAAGATAAGTCCGCTTTAGGGTCTTAGAACACACAAGAAATATCAAAACGGCACAACGGGATTTGGATTCATTCAAAAAAATTACATCTGTAGCTAGACATTTCCTTCAACATCATGCTTCAGACAGTACGTGTCTAACAGCATTTGCCTTTGATAAAGTGGCCCTAGGCATAAGGGGTGGGGATTTGGAGAAAGCTCTCCTTAAAAAGGAGTGTCGCTGGATAGTTCTTCTCAATACCATGCAGCCCATGGGACTAAATGATTCTTTAGGGTTTGCTATGTTTTTATAGTTTATAATTGACATCTGTACATATATGCAATATTGTGTTCCAATTTAACTTCATTACCTTGTGAAGACGCGTGGCCCCCTTTCTTTTGAAATTAATTTTGCATAAATATGTATTATTTCGTTCCTCTCTGTTTTACTATTTAACTTTTTTAACAAAATTTTATAATTATTTTCTGATATAATGTCATCTTCTACTTTATAAATATACAATTCTCCTCATTAATTTTCTCATGTTCTCAATACTAACTCTAAATATACTATTGTTCTATGTTATTAACATATATGTCTTTGCTTTGTCAGTGCATTGGCAAATGAATTGATTCCATCCAACTGCACCAGTCCTTGATATGATCTGCTAGTGACGTCATCTAATACATTACCTATGACGTCTGCTTCAGCATAACCATTGCGTCAGAATCACAGCATCTATGGAAACATCTCCTATACAGATTCCTTGGTTTCTGTATTTTTGCTTGGACTATAAAATGCTTTGGTAAATGAATTGATACCTTCCATTGCACCAGTCTCTGATATGATCTGCTAGTGACGTCATTCAATACATCACCCATGACGTCTGCTTCAGCATAATCCTTGCTTCAGAACCATAGTATTGATGGAAATACCATCTACACAGATTTTTTTGGTTTCTGTATTTATGCTTCGATTGCTAAAGTGTGTCTATGTTTTCAGACTATGTCAGAGAATAATATTGTTAGTTTAGTATTATTGGTATAATTACAATGATGACTAGTAGTAACTGGATAAAACTAGATCTTTAAAGTTGTATTAATATACTTTAAACTACTTCATGCTGCATTTTATTCCTGATTTTGTGCAAAATGATGCTGTTTGCATTTCTAGAGATGCAAAAGAAAAACGGTGCTGCTGATTTTTATGTCTGTAGCTGCACCACGGTCTTTTTGGGGAGAGATGTTTGTTACAAAACCATAGCTATCTATATACTTGCAAGCTGTCACTTTTTGTGCTGTGAAGTTGTTATTTTCATACACACCAGTGCAAATATATGGGCTTAATTTGAAGCTTTGCCTGAAATGATTACAATATTGCTTGCACTGGTGTGTGTGACGCAGCTCAATTTAGCAGGTAGCTTTAATTGGACAGGAAAATAAGAACAAAGCTGGAACTAATTACTTTACCTTCTATAAAACACTGCACGCCTTCACTTTAAATTTTACCACTCCAGGAAGAAGCCCACTCAGGGTGAAACATGTTGAGTGTTTACTTTACTACAGCCTTTATGTAATCTTCTATTTTGAGGGACTTATGATGGATCTGATGCAGCATTTTGGACTTTATTTTTTGTTCCTGTTATAAGCAGACTTTGGAAACACATCCTGTACAATCAATATGGACACAAACTCTACACAATCTAGCTGCAGCTGAGTATTACCCTCCTCTTACTGTTTGGGCATTACCTGTCCTTGCAGTGCAGTGCACTTTGTGGTGTTTTCAATACAGTATGTATCACTCTGTTTGCTAATATGTCTTTATTAGTCATATTTTTCTTTATTTGCTGCATCAGTTCTCATTGATTTCATTTTGGGGAAATGCTGTTCAGGGTATAACTATTATTATTGTTATATTATTTTTCCCTGGTTGCTTTATTTCTTTTTTCCCCATCTGTTTTTGGTATACATACTAATTTTTCCTGGCTATATACTGGGTCATTGACTATATACTTTTTCCAACGCAATGATTTATTATTCTTTCATGCATATGTCAGTGGGAATATATTTTGTATTGCCTATTATGTTAGACTAAACTACTTTGTTGTCATTATTTAAACTTTATTTAGACACATTTTAGTTTTTCTTTTTTCTCTTTGTAATACTGAAAGTGTTTGATTAGTAGTCCTCTCTTTATATTTTTGATACATATATATTTTCATAGGCTGTCTTTAGTATTTTTATGTTTTTAAGTTAGTGTGTCTTGTTGTTTAATTAATAAAATCTTGTTCATTTTTTCTGAATTGGCGGAGCATCTGTTTCTTTTTAACCATCTTTATCTTATAGATTAGTTTAGGTGTAATTTAGAGAGCTACTAAGGGGATTGTCTATGTTCTTTTCATCTGTGTGTCTTATATAGTTTTCACTATCCCCTAGCACCATCAGGTCCTATTTAATTTATATACTGACTTTAACTGGGGTATATATTTTATTTTACCCTTATAGTTAGTTTTATTAAAGGGCTTGAGTTAACCTTATATATTATGTGTTGAGCAACTTCTCCTTTTGTGTGTTCTATATATATATATATATATATATATATATATATATATAAAAATATATATATATATATATATATATATATATATAAAAATAAATATATATATATATATTTGTTTATCTTCATGTATTTATTTATTTAGATTTATTTATTAATTGTGGGGCTGCTGTGCATGAATTTTTTTATTGTGGGTAGCGGGGGTGGGTGAAGGGGGTATTTGGCCCTTGGTGTGAGTTTAGGACTTGCGGGGGGGTAGCGGGTGCACTTAACCCCTTCACGACCGTAGCAGTTAATACCGCTACGGTCGTGAAGGGGTTAAGTGCACCCGCTACCCCCCCACAAGCCCTAAACAACCACCGTTGGGGCTAATACCCCCTTCACCCACCCACACTACCCACAATAAAAAAAAATCACACTCAGCAGCAGCACAATTAATAAATAAATCTAAATAAATAAATAAATAAATGAATAGAAATAAATACATTTAAAATACATTTTGATTCATAGTGTAGATGTGCAGGGGGTCTCCGGAGCTGAACCGCTTTGGTTTTAGGTCTGGGGACCCCCTGCTTCCCGAGATACAGGCCCCTTTAGGGGGTGGCGGTATCCCTCTGCTTGGTTTACATGCCGCGGTCACGTGATCGGGACCTTTAAATGCAGAGGGATACTGGCACCTCATAAAGGGGCTTTATCTCGGGGAGCAGGGGGTCCCCGGACCTGAAACCAATGCGGTTCAGCTCCGGAGACCCCCTGCACATCTACACTATGAATAAAAATGTATTTTAAATGTATTTATTTATATTCATGTATTTATTAATTTATTTATTTAGATTTATTTATTGTGCTGCTGCTGTGTGTGAATTTTTTTTATTGTGGGTAGTGGGTAGTGGGTAGTGGGTAGTGGGTGTGTGTGTGTGGTTATTTACACGGGACCCCCTCCCCACATTTACATACAGTACACTGCACTCAGAAACACAGGCAGGGAGATTTAACCGACACAATAGGGGGAGGGGGCTTACACAGATTAGTCAAAGCAGGGAAGTTTAGCAGACACAATAGAGGGAGGGGTTTTTACATAGATTACAGTCAAGGCAGGGAAGTTTAACACACACAATAGGTGGAGGGTTTTTTACATAGATTAGTCAAGGCAGGGAAGTTTAACACACACAATAGGGGGAGGGGGTCTTACACAGGTTACAGTCAAGGCAGGGAGGTTTAACACACACATTAAAAATATGTATTTAATGTATTTATTGTTTATTCTGCCTTAACCCTTCATTGCCTTAGCGGCTATCAGCTATGGTAAGAAGCAGCATTTCTGTATTTTTAATAATATTGTGCAGGAGCAGGGGGTCCCCTAAGCATTAATTTCTGGCTCAGGGAACCCCCTGCTCACTGTACAATATTATTAAAAATACAGAAATGCTGCTTCATTACCATAGCACATAGCCGCAAAGGTAAAGAACGATTCTTTATTGATGTGTGTGTTTTATTCATACTGTAGATGTGCAGAGGGTCTCCGGAGCAGAAACGTTTTTGTTTTAGGTCCGGGGACCCCCTGCTTCCCGAGATACAGGCCCCTTTAGGGGGTGCCGGTATCCCTCTGCTTGGTTTACAGGCCGCGGTCACGTGATCGAGACCTTTAAATGCAGAGGGATACCGGCACCTCAAAAAGGGGGCTGTATCTCGGGGAGCAGAGGGTCCCCGGACCTGAAACCAACGCGGTTCAGCTCCGGAGACCCCCTGCACATCTACACTATGAATAAAAATGTATTTTAAATGTATTTATTTATATTCATGTATTTATTAATTTATTTATTTAGATTTATTTATTGTGCTGCTGCTGTGTGTGAATTTTTTTTATTGTGGGTAGTGGGTAGTGGGTGTGTGTGTGTGGTTATTTACACGGGACCCCCTCCCCACATTTACATACAGTACACTGCACTCAGAAACACAGGCAGGGAGATTTAACCGACACAATAGGGGGAGGGGGCTTACACAGATTAGTCAAAGCAGGGAAGTTTAGCAGACACAATAGAGGGAGGGGTTTTTACATAGATTACAGTCAAGGCAGGGAAGTTTAACACACACAATAGGTGGAGGGTTTTTTACATAGATTAGTCAAGGCAGGGAAGTTTAACACACACAATAGGGGGAGGGGGTCTTACACAGGTTACAGTCAAGGCAGGGAGGTTTAACACACACATTAAAAATATGTATTTAATGTATTTATTGTTTATTCTGCCTTAACCCTTCATTGCCTTAGCGGCTATCAGCTATGGTAAGAAGCAGCATTTCTGTATTTTTAATAATATTGTGCAGGAGCAGGGGGTCCCCTAAGCATTAATTTCTGGCTCAGGGAACCCCCTGCTCACTGTACAATATTATTAAAAATACAGAAATGCTGCTTCATTACCATAGCACATAGCCGCAAAGGTAAAGAACGATTCTTTATTGATGTGTGTGTTTTATTCATACTGTAGATGTGCAGAGGGTCTCCGGAGCAGAAACGTTTTTGTTTTAGGTCCGGGGACCCCCTGCTTCCCGAGATACAGGCCCCTTTAGGGGGTGCCGGTATCCCTCTGCTTGGTTTACAGGCCGCGGTCACGTGATCGAGACCTTTAAATGCAGAGGGATACCGGCACCTCAAAAAGGGGGCTGTATCTCGGGGAGCAGAGGGTCCCCGGACCTGAAACCAACGCGGTTCAGCTCCGGAGACCCCCTGCACATCTACACTATGAATAAAAATGTATTTTAAATAATTTTTAATGTGCCGATGTTTGCGCAGAGAGAGCAGCGGTCCTCTCTCTGCTGCAAACACATCTCGCCAGGGGATGGCCTATAGTATCATTGATGTGCATATACAGTACTGTATGTGTATGTTAGGGGTTATAGGGGTTGTTGTTATACAGTATATACTGCATTACAATTCATGAATTTCTCGGCTTGAAAGACAACAGCTCGCAAACGCCCCCATGCGTTTTTACCCGGCATTGCAGTATTGCAGCCAGCGGGAATAAAATGCTTAAATCACGGGCGCGATATAACGCAATACACCCCGGGAGAAAACGACACAAAACTGCAGATAACCGGGATACTCCGAAATTCGCGGAGCTAGCCAAGTAAGAATAAAGTTGGTCGGTACTGTAAAGTGTGCAAGCATATGAAAATAGACAAATATGTACCTCTACTTTAACAAAAAAAGAATACAAAGTAAAGAGTTTCATTAATTGTCTCACCACTTTGTGGTTTATGTAATAAAATGTGTTTGTTTCCAATATACTGTATTGGAAAAACAAAACGGCAATTGATACTTAGAATACTGGAACACTTGGGAAATATCAAGAATATTCCTAAGTTCATTGAGAAAAATCAATCTCTTACAGCTATTGAATCATTTTAAGGGAAAACATCATTGTGATCCTAGCAAAACTAACTTCATGGGCATTGAAACAATATCACATTCTGTAAGACAAGTGAATAGAGACCTGCACTTGCTGAAAAGAGAACAATCTGGATCTATACTTTTAGATCAGATACCCATGAGGTTTCAATGAATACGTGGAACTCACGCCTTTCTGAGATAACTAGCATTGTAACGTGATATTCAGCTTCACAATGATTGAGTTCAAAAAGGTCTCCATAAGCCTGTTTTCATATATATTGTTTATTTCTTTCATTTTTATATATACATACCTTTTAAAACAATTTGATTTACTTGTTGTACAACGTTTTCCAACTAAGTTTGTGTGTATCTGTTATTTTATGTCATTGTATGTCAATTTACAAGGGATTTACAATACACAGCACACCCTAAGGACATGTTATAATTAAATATACTGTACTGTACATACTTCATTGAGTGGGGTGCTTAAATTCAAACTCCTACCTCAACATCTACTCTATAGATGTATGCATATAATATTTGTAGAAGTTTACATTGTATGAATTTCAGAGTCCTAGATATAACTTATTATTAGTATATATTGTCACTTGATTTATTTAACTTATTTGTTATATTTCACATATATATAATATCTAAAATATATAATGATTTATAATCACTTAATATAGTTATTATGATCACATATGTAAAGTTTACTGTAATTAGATTAATTATCACAAAATCTCTTTATCTCTTACAGCAAGTAGAATATATAATACATACACTGATTGTTTAAAATTTAAATAAACATTATTTCTGTTCTTTAATTATTAGACACTGAGTATTAATCATTGAGTAATCTATAACATTTTAGGTGGCAACGCATTCTTATATGTAGGTATAAACATAGGTTTACGATGAGCTGCATTGCCTTTGGCAATATTAAAGTTGCTGAGCTCACTATTGAA
This sequence comes from Ascaphus truei, assembly GCF_040206685.1. Taxonomy (NCBI): domain Eukaryota; kingdom Metazoa; phylum Chordata; class Amphibia; order Anura; family Ascaphidae; genus Ascaphus; species Ascaphus truei. Next base: position 95,008,048 of record NC_134487.1, on the reverse strand, counting down.
TTTTATGATGGTTAGAGAGAGGAAAGGGGGAACTGGAGCCATCAGAGAGGAAAGATTTTTTGTAAAACCCAGGTCCTTGTAGCTGCTGGCTGTAGTTCATTAGTGATAAACACAATACACTTTTAATTACAAAAATGGACACAGAAAAATCAAAACCCCTTGCTTAAACTGATGTGAATGCTAATGCAATATCAAAAATCACCAACAGATTACCGACTTCTCGTCCCTGCTTCACCACAGAGAACTGATGGTGCAGCACGTACAACCCTTGCTGCTCCTGGAGTGTTGTACCTCTGTTTTTCCATCATACTGGATTACCACTACTTCATGGATAATTTGCATGGGAGGGGGTTCGTATACAGCCACTGATACTCCCCACTGCAACTTTCTCTTTGTATTTGCAATTAAGGATACTCTTGCACACTGTGTATACCATATTGCTTAACTTGTTGTGACACTTAGATGTTTGCCATCTGCTATCTGACTATTAGTATCCCAATGAGGCAATTGGTATCCCATTTTCTGATAAGCCGAGGACGGATGCAATATTTACACTTTTTTGCCTGGTGGATATATATTTCCAGTTTCATTGCTACATTTACATCTCTGCTACTAATTAACAGTGTATCGTCAGAATACTATTGCATATCACCAAATACTGTACTGTCAACACTATTTTCCTTATTGCACACTCGTCATTTAGGGCTAATTAGATGAATTACATGTAAAGCAAGTGAGTCTGGAGACCGTCCATGCTTTACTCCGCTTTACTACCTCATTTCTGTTTACATGTTTTGAAGGAGTTGTTCTTTACTATTATGACTTGTGTTCATTAGATTTTGATATTCTGTGCACCTTACCCGGGAACATGTGACTTTTTTTATATTGCATTAGTATTCACAAAGGGTTTTGATTTTTTTGTGTACATTTTTGTACTTTTAAGTTTTATTGTGGTTATCCTATACACTTTCTATTATATTAATAAACTGTATTTTGATATTTTTGCACAACTCCGTGAGTGCCCACATTTTTTGGAGTTTCTGGGATCCGCTTGCTTTGGAGATCGCTCCCTCTTGTGTTGATTAGTTAATTTTCCTTCCAAGCCTGGGTCTACTGACCCTTCTTCATGGCTGTTGGCAGCCCTATCATATACCCTTTATCTTGGTGTCAGATGAGACCCCTCCCTCACCTTCTCCTCTCACATTCACAATGTAGCTAAAATCTTTTGTTTTTTTCCTCCATAACATTGCAAAGATGTGCCCTTTCCTGTTTCGTTCTACTGATAAAACTCTAACACAGGCCCTCATTGTAGCCCATCTCGATTATTATAAACTTCTAGTGTCTGGACTTCCTGCCTCACCGATCTCCCCTACAATCTAAAAACCCCTGACTAGCACCAAGTCCATATGGAAGTGGTGGATCAGTAAGTCCCCAATTTGCATGCACTCAAATTGGGGACTTACTGATCCACCACTTCCATCGGGACTTGGTGCTAATCAGAGTTTATTTGTATTCTACTATTTCCCCTATTGCACCACCCTCACTGTTACTTTATTTGGAGTGTTCCCCTACAATTGTTCCTAAATGCTGCTACTGTAGAATCGCTGTACTTTCTCCTAAATCTGTCTCATCATCTCTCAAGCTTAGATCCGTCTCCTAGCTTCCTATGAAATCCCATATTACTTACAAAATTCTCCTTCTCTCTTATAAGGCTGTACGCTCTTCTGCCCCTTCATACATTTCAGCCCCAATGTCACACTATACACCATCTCGACACTTGTGTTCTGCTTAAGGATGTCTTCTGTCTAAAACCTTTATCACTTACTGCCCCACATCTCTGGAATGCAATTCCCCTCAATATCCAACTAGCACCCTCTCTCTTCACCTTTAAGGCCCATCTTAAAACACACTTCTTTAATGAAGTATATAGATAGCTCTATTGGCTGATACTATGCATCTCATATCCAATGACCATCACCCCTTGCAGATACACACGCGGCTAAACTAATTCTCAGGCGGCCTGCACCGCAGGTAATTTAAAACCCCGTGCAGACGCGGGCGTTTTCTTTTTTTCCTGGTGCCGCAGGTGCTTCCCATTGTTCAGTGCATTAGCGCTGAATGGGGAAATGGGTCGCGCGCGGCGGCAAGATGCGGCTGGCGCGCGGCGGCAAGATGCGGCTGGTGCGGGGCCAAGTTCGGCGCCAGCCGAAAAAAGCCCCGGAAAATTATGGGTAACTGTAAGAATTAAGCTGGCCGCAGCAGTACATTTACCATAATACCCTCCTACTATCTCAGTATTTTCTCCCAATTTACCACTTCGTTTATAAACTCTTCAAGGCAGGGACTCTTTTTCCAATGTTACTTTTATATATGAAGCGTTTATTCCCATTATGTCACCTGCATTACTGCTGTAAAGTGCTATGTACATGGATGGTGCAATATAAATAAAGATATACATATATACATTAAACCAAACCATTTTGAGAGACTCCGTTTAAAAAGACTCTCATGTTGTCCAAGATGAAAATGATTTATAGTTGTTATTGTGCATGGACTTTTAAGAGCACAAAGACTTTTTGTTCAGAGGTGAACAGACCTTTGAGGTATTGAAAAATCTTACAAATAGTTGCCATGCACATCTAGTATAGATATCACCACCTAAAACAATCATATTTTCTTCAAGGCCATCGTGGCTGCAAGACCAATGTTGCCATCAACTTTAATGTTTCAGTTATAAAGTTTCATTGTGTTTTAGATATTAGTAACAATGCTATAAATCCAGATTGGAAGGATTTTGAAGTAAGACACTTATCAAAGTATTATGAAGGTTCTTGTATATGTTGCACTATATATTTTTTTATTATTAATGCAAGACGCTGCTAGCCTCCAAACATTGAACTGAAACTGATAAAAAGCAACTGGCAGTACAGTACATGCGTGAAATCCAAGTTAATGTTTGCTAACGCCTTTACAAATTGCTACATATTTGGTTATCTTCTTCATGATGTTTACCAACCAGGGTATATAAAATAGTGTTTTCAATGAATATGTTTTCTTAAATAACTTGTCAAAGATAAGGTGGTAGCAGTGATAATGCACTTTTATCCAATAATGCAAATGGTCAGTTTAATCATTATCAAGTTTATTTCTTAGCTATTTTAAATCAGGGCAAAAAAATGTGATGTTACCTAAATAAGTAACGGACGTATTTTTTTCTGGGTTTAACAGTTATCCACAAAGCTAATGATATGCAAAAATAGTATAATTTCACAAAAGTTGTATAGTAGCGATAAATGCAGGAGCGGTATGTTAATAGCAAGAAACGATGCAATGTACATCAGCATTGGGAAACGTCTAACGCAGTTTCCAATTAAAACACATGCATTGAAGCTGCGTAATGGATGTGTATTATCTAATTGTAATTTCCATGCGCACTTTCAAATTTACATAAATACTCAATACATGGATACATTTCTCCGCTATATTAACCTGACCCTACAGGTGTGACCATGGAGGAGGCTTCCACTTCTGCTGCTGATCTGTCTGCTGGAACAATCAGCAGCATTAAATTCACGGATGAGGAATTAGAGCTACTTATTAAAGAGGTGGTTGATCACCACTCCAAATTATTTGGGGCACTGTGCTCAAAAACTAGCACGGCAGAAAAAAACATATATGGGGCAGATCCTAACACAAATCAATGTCCTGGGCAATACTGTCTATCCTGTGGACATGCTCAAAAAAAGATGGGCAGACAGTAAGAGGAAGGTCAAAAAGAAACTTTCTGATCATGCTGCCCAGACAAGGCGCACAGGAGGCGGACCCCCATTAGAGCTGAAACTCTCACCATCTGAGGGAAGATTGATGGAGATGATATCACCTTCACAGGTAGTTAGCCTTTCTGGACTGGTGGCCACAGAGGAATATGCACAGGAGCAACCCGATAAGTAAAAACAGGCCACATATATTATACAGTGTATATCAATCTGGTGTGTTCATGTAACATTATACACAACCTCAGGAATAAGATTACTATATTATTTGCACTTCAGTAACAAATAAATGTGGTGGGTAGATCTGACAATAAGCTATATGGTAACGAACTATCAGAGGAATGGGGAAGGGGAACAACCCTCGCGACTGCTCAAAGGAGGACTAATTGATCTAGGGTAGATATAGGGTATTATACTAAGAAGATAAAGAACCTCAATATCGAGAGCACTCTATCAAGGTATATATATCGTGGACTACCAGTAAGTAGGAATGATAATGGTAAGGGAAGGGAGGGGGGTATGTAGGAGGGATTGGAAATGCCCGGAGATATGATTTAGGTATTAAAATACAATTTAATGGTGAGCTGTGCTCAAAGGATAAAATAAAGGTTGGACGCAAAAAACGTGTGTCTCAATAATTAATAGGTGATGGACTCATCTGATGCCTAAATGAAGAAGCGAATTAAAAAAAATACTCGGCAGAGAGAGTATGACAAATCTCAGTAGATTGTAGCAGTCAAAAACCTAAAGATACAGGTACAGATGGTGAAGTCGATGCAGCTATTCGGATTAGCAAATGTGAGTATTTTAGCCGATCCTGCCTTACGAAGTATATTAGCTCCTAGTGGTAATGTAACCAATAAAGTGCTCAATGGCGGCCGTAAAGTGTATTAATAGATGCTACACAACTTAGCTGATCCTAGCTGTGGCCAATATGATGATCATAAATACATCGACTGTAGTCACTAGTAGTAGTTTTGTCAAAATATGAGGATCAGAACATCATTAACTGTAAAAGTGCTGGTAATAAGTACTCCATGTGTTTATTACCACGGCAGCCATCACAGCAGCCGCATCACATTACCGGTCTGGATAGAGGGATAGAGGTTAACCCAGTATCTCTATTAGACCATATGAAGACATTAGAAACCCATGAGATAAATGTCAATGTAATACAGAGAGAACAAATGAGCGTCACAGTGTTGCGTTCATATTGCTATAACAGGCAGAAGCCTGAAGATACAAGTACAGACAGTAAAGTCGATACGGCTATTCAGATTGGTAAGCGTGAGTGTTATAGCCGATCCTGCCTTACCCAGTATCTTAGCTCCTAGTAGTAATATAACCAGTGAGGTGCTAAATGGGGCCGTACAGTGTATTGATAGATGCTCACAACTTGTGTTAAATAATTAATAGCAGCATATTCTTTATCTTATTAAAGGGATCTCAACATGTAAAGAAATGTATGTTCATTCAAACAAACTCAATACAAATGTGGTTATATGTACCCAAATACTGTAGTACTCTATTTGATCACATTATGTACTTTTCCTGAAGGAGCATTTCACAGACACCCATCTGCACAGATGGATACATCCACTGAGGCAACCGGTGAGGAAGAACTGCATGAGGACACACTGGGGCTTATTCACTAAACCTCGATAAAATCAGTGCATTGCTGATCGACTTTGAATTGTCTTACTGTTTTACCGCACACTAAAACGTGTGTCAAAACGGTATTCACTAAGTACAAAAACACAATTTTTTAACAGTGCGGTCAAAGAATGCAAAATCGTACTACTTGTTTCTTTTTCTTCTTTCTTAGCCCTATCGCACTGAAACTGTTTGTTTAAACTGCAGCCTGGAAGAGATGCACAGAGACACAGCGTCTCCAGGCAATGGTGCAGTTTAAATATTCATTTTAATAATAGTGTACGGGAGCAGGGGCTCTCCTGATCTGAACCGCATTGATTTCAGCCTCGGGGACCCCGTGCTTCCTGAGATACAGGCCACATCATGGGGTGCCGGTATCCCCACCATTTTTAAATCCTCTGCGTCACAGCCCACATGACCGGGCGATTTAAATACTGCAGGAGAAACTGGCTAAGAGGTTGAGATAGTTGCAAATGAATATGGATTGATTTAAGTTTATTGCAGAAAGATTGTGAACTCCATAGGGCACAGAAAAAGGGAAGGGAGTGATAAAATGGGAATGAGGTTGGAGTGATTGCAGAGCATGGTGAAAAGGAGATTTTGGGGTAGAGTGTGGGACGTGAAAGGGTTGGTATGTGGCTAGGAACAGGATTACAGGATATGTTACCATTGAGTAGGAGTAACAGTTCTAAAGAGGGTTCAGCTGCAAGAACAGGTGAAGGTGCTGGACCAGGAGCAGGTATTAGTGATGGAGCAGCAGGTAGTGCAGGAGCAGCAGGTGATGTTGCTGGAGTAGCATACTCCTCGAGCGGAACTACTGTACAGTTCGGCTTAAAGTCATTGGGTCTTATTCACTAAACTTCGATCAATGTCTTATAGCACTATACAGTAAATGGCCTTAAAGTGAGATACAGCCTGTGTTTCTATTCACAAAGCACTGATAACATGGCAACATCGCACTGAAATGGCTTTTTATAGTACTATAACACAAAAAAGCCATATGATATGCCAAAAAATGCCTGAAATCGCATTTTTTTCCATAAACTGCTATGCACTAAGTAGGGAGGGAGAGGGGGTATGATGTGAAATATGCAGCATGGAGAAAGTAGAACGCCCACTCCACCGCATTTTCTGTTCCATGGTATATGGGTGTGGCTAAGGGAAAGACCACCGTAAGAGAGAGCAGGGGAGACGGTGTCTGAGGGGGTGAGCTATCCCCCCTCTCCCTCTCTCTCATTCTTTGAAGCTCATGGAGTGCATCTCTATTCAACTCTCCCCCTCCGTGTTGCTGTCATCAATCGACACTCAGGAGAAACATCTCAAATTCTATCTCGGTTTCCTCATTTTCTCTCTTTTGAAACACCTACGTACTGTCATACTGGGAGACTTTAACATACAATTTGACAATCCCAATGCCCCTTCAACCTTCCAATTTCTCTCCTTAACCTCATCCATTGGTCTGTCCTAGTGGACCACCTCTCCTACTCACTGAAATGGACACTCCCTTAACCTGGTTTTCTCCCACTTCTGTTCAGTCTCGAAGTCTTCTAAGTAACAAACGAAGGGGAAGTAAAGAGCACTGCAAAAATAGAGAGAACTGTAGGCAAATGGATAAAAAATTAGGAAAATTGTTTAATGAAGCATTGATCTAACAAAAGGTTTAAAATCAGAACCTTTGATGCATTTGCCAGCATAGCTGATGATTTATCAAAGAGTGATTCCCTAGAGTCTATAGTGTCTTTGTATAGGTGCACGTCCACCGGAATGGCTCCAAGCCATCCTCCCTGGTACAGTAAGTATACCACCATAAATAGGAGACAAACGTAGGACTGGAACACCAAAAGATGTCGGCCCGTTAGCCTGAAGGTCCCATATAAACATAAAGACACAAAACAAATCATATTAAAAATAAAACCACAGGGGAGACTTCCGGTGACGTCGCAGAGCATGGTCGGGTAGAAGAGGAGCTCCCGAAAACCCTCACAGATAATTCGCCAGACAGAGTATATACTGCCACCAAAATCTCCCAAAACTACCCCAAAGTACCCAAGAAAAGGAGACGATGCTTTCAAAGGGAAAAGGGACCTAAAACCAGGGGTCACCAAATATTTTGCCCCCGCACAGCGCCCGTTGGAGCAGAACTGTGACTCACAAGATGGCGCCGAGGAGGCCATGCAAGCTACAAACATGGAGCCAACACCAGACCCAGACAACCAGGAATTGCCGGAATTCGGCTTAAATAAACAATATTTTTTCTCCCTCTTTCTCAGCATGAGAAAGGGATTTCAGGAAGACCTGAACACCGCCTTAGAAGGATTAAAGGCAGACTTGAATGGCCTAACAGAGCGCACAGAGGTGCTGGAGCACAAGGTCAGAGACATAATAGGATCTTAAAGCAACACAGAAGAAGAGGTGAGCAGACTGGGCCATGTAGTCGACGAACTAAGGGACGCCCTGGAGGACCATGAAAACAGGGATCATAGGCAGAACCTATGTATAAGAAACATACCAGAAGAGGCTTCCCCTGATGTCCTACAGGCTTACCTCCGTAAACTGTTTCTATCCCTGGTCCCAGACTTATCTGACCATGAACTGCAGATGGACAGAGCTCACCGCGCTCTAGGATCCAGATCCACCGACCCCAACCGTCGCAGGGACGTGATTATTAAACTCCACATGTTTTCGGTAAAAGAAAGAATTATGTCCGCAAGCAGGAGAGCAGGAGATCTCCACATAGAAGAGAACACGATCCAGATCTTCAGTGACCTGTCAAGGGCCACAATCGCAAATGGAGGGAGATGAAGCCCCTCATTAACATCCTGAAAGAGCGAAACATCACCTACCGCTGAAGCTTCCCCTTCAAATTGATCGTCCTGCGAAATTGCCGCCATGATACCATATCCAGGACGGAAGACTGCCCGTCATTCCTCAAAGTGCTGAGGCTAAACCCACCACAAGACCGCAGAATGATTTCCAAGTCCACAGCCTGCCCTGCAGAAGCAGAGACCCCTCGAACCTCAGAGCGACTGGCCCCCCAGTGCCTCTAACGAAAAAACCCTGCCGCGTTCTCAATCCGAGCGAACCCAAACTACCTTCTATTGCTCCAAAGAAAGTTGTGGAGGTGCTCCCGCTACCAGCCTACCCGGGTCGACAACCAGCATTCACCCGATGTCCCTCAGCTCCCGAAAGATGGCCAATGTACCCCGGATCCTGCACCCTGTCCTCCCCTCTCCACCGTGCCCGAGGGCAGGTTATCTCTGGACAACCTCCAACACCGGCCCAATTCCTGAACCCCCTAAGGACGGATCCCTTCTATGAAAATCACCCCCCTAAGCTAATCCTCGCGCCCCTAGCCCCCTTCCTCCCTCCCAGCCTCGCTCGCCCTCTTCCCCCGCCCCCTTTTTTGTCTTTCCCCCCCCTTTTTTTTTCTTTCCCACCCCCCTTCCCGAACTGCTCCTCCCTCCACCCCCCTGTCTCTCCCCCCCCCTCCATGCGCTCCCCCCACTCTTCCCCCCCACCCCCGGAGCCCACCAAACATCCTCTGCTGGCTCCCTATTTACCTTCCCCAAGCACTTACCTCCAGTGGAAGCGGCTCCTGTCCGGCGTCCCCTCTCCGGTCTGGTCCAGGCACCTGCTGAGGTCCTCCATCTTCGCAAGCCTGGTTCCTGCCCAGCACTGGTCCTGGCGGACTCCTGGAATGCCCCCACCCCAGCTGCCCTCTCCGGAAGACTACACGTCCGATGAGACGAAGTTGGCAATCCACACCGGGGTCTTTCTCCCTGAACTGACCCCCCTTTATACGATGGCCAAGTTGTTCTCCCCCCCCCTCTCCCATGGACTTCCAACCGCCTCATACGAACTGCCGCTCTGTGGACCAGGAGGGTAAGGTTGTATACGTATACCCTATCACTTCCCCCCCCCTTTTTTTTTAGTAATGAACACATGCTGCCCTGATAGATCTCCCCAGCTTACACAGATCTAGAGGATTTCATAGTATCTCCACTTACAAAAGCTACCCGCACTTCTCACATTCCCCCCTCCCAACCCCCCACTCCCAACCCACTCCCCCCCCACCCTTAGAACCCCCCCTCCCAGCACCCTCTCACCCCCCCCTTGCACCCATATCCCCTGAGACCCAGCCTCTGAGATTAAAGCAGGCTTCCCCAAGGTCCCTCAGGCCCCAAAACCATTTTCCCAAACTACCCAAGGATGATTCGTCCGCCCCCCAAGGCCCATAAGTCCCCCCCATTTAAGCACATCAGTCTCTCACCTCCACGCTAATCTCACAGGTCTCACGTGAACCGCGCTCACGCTGTACCAAAGGGATAAGGAAACGATGCCCACACACCAGTGAAAGCTCCAAAACCACCACCCCCACCCTCCCCCTCCCTCTGCAGTCATACACTATAGAAGTATGCAAGACTCAAAGTAATGTACGGTTTTCAATCAATGTATACAGAGGTTTCAAATGATATTCCCATCTGTGTATGTATTCTCAATGCTATTACCAACTGTTGCAACTAACTATGTCTTGCGCCCCTACCATGATCAGAACTTATACCTGCCCTCCCCTCTCCCCCCTCCCCCCACCAACCCCTCCCCACTCCCTCCCTCCCTCTGTCCCCCCTCGCCCTCTTCCCCCTCTGCCCCCCCACCCTCACCACACCCCCTCCCCACCCCACCCCCCAACCTCCCCTCCTCCGCATCCACTTGCTCCCTCCCCCTCCCCTTCCCCCTCCCTTCCTCCCCACCTCTCCCCCCTCCGATACTAACACACTCTAGCGGTTACTCTCTGCCCAAAACACCACAAATGTACTGAACTCTCCTAATGTGAATACAAGATTTGTGAGTTTCCACCAAGCTCATAAACTAAGATAATCGTGTACTTAAACAATGCATGTAAAAATTTCCTCCCCCCTTAAGGAGACATTATCTTTATTCAAGAAACTCACTTTAACTCCTCCAAGCCCCCAAATACATTTAAGCATGCCTTCCCACAGGCTTTTTTTGCATCCTCCCCAAACAAGAAAAGAGAAGTGGCCATTCTGATCAAAAACTACATCCCTTTCGCTCCCAAAAAAATAACACGAGACCCAGATGGGAGATTCCTAGCCCTACAGGGTACCCTCTCGCGGTACCCTATCTCCCTCGTTAAAATATATGCCCCCAATGATAATCAAGTCCAATTTCTCCAAAAGTTACTCGACTCACTGGACCAGGCCTCAATAACCTCCTTAATCTTAGCCGGCGATTTCAATATGGTCCTCTCCCCCGACCAAGACAAATCCGCCACACTGGCAACCCCCCACTCCGCCCAAACTCAAAGAAAGGCCAATAAACTCAGAGAAATTCTACAAAGTTTCTCTCTTGTGCATATATGAAGAGCCCAGCACCTAGGTCAGGGGGACTATACGTTTTTCTCAGCTCCTCATCAGTCTTACTCGCGGATTGACTACTTTCTAGGCACCAATAATGTTCTCCAGGCATCTTCCCAGTCCAACATAGGCCTAATTACATGGTCTGAACACGCCCCTGTCGAAATAGCCCTCTCTCTGCCCTTTGTAAAAAGCAACACATATAAATGGAAACTAAACGACTCGCTCCTTAATGATCCAAAAATAATTGAGACAGTTAGACAAAAACTATTTTTCGAAATAAACAGAGGATCTGTTTCGGCATCTGATATGCTGTGAGAAGCACATAAAGCCTCTATAAGAGGGGATCTTATCTCGTTGGCCTCCTATAAGAAAAAACTGAAACTCAAAACACAAAAAGAACTAACAGATAAGATCTTGAACCTAGAACAGCAACATAAAAATACCCCCTCCAAAAAAATATATAAAATACTTAACATAACAAGAGCGGAGCTCAAACAAAAACAGCTTGAAGAGGTAGAGAGGGCGTTGAAATGGACCAATCAAAGTTTCTACGACAGGGGCAACAAAGCAGACAGACTATTAGCCGCAAAACTCAGAGGCTTAAAAACCAAATCCCAAATCATGAAGATACACACAAAGAGTGGCCAGATTTCCTTTATGGAAAAAGACATTGCCCAGGAGTTCGGGGAATACTATGAAGATCTCTACAACCTCCACCCCCCAGGTCAAGAACAAAATATCACCAATATAGCCTCACAATACCTGACACAATGCAACCTGCCCTCTCTAAAGAAGAGGAGCTAGAGAAACTAAATCAAAAAATCTCACAAGAAGAGTTATCCCAAGCCATAAGCTCTCTTAAAGTAGCCAAGACCCCGGGGGCAGGTGGCTTCTCCAATGCCTATTACAAAACGTTTGTTTTGACTCTCTCCCCCTACCTCCTGGACATGTTCAACTCCTTCCTGGAGGGTGAACCAATCCCAGGCACAATCTCGGCCGCCAACTTTGCCATCATCCACAAGGAAGGTAGGGACCCGCTACAATGCGGTAGTTACAAACCGATTTCCCTTCTTAACACAGACCTTAAACTCTTCAGCATGATCTTAGCAAACAGGCTAAACCCGATTCTCCCCAGACTTATTCATATTGATCAAGTGGGTTTTGTGTCAGGAAGACAGGCCTCTGACAATACCCGCAAAATTATTGATATTATTGACCATGTGCATCTTAGCAAACTCCAAGCCATGATACTAAGCCTGGATGCCGAAAAGGCATTTGACCGCATCAAATGGTCCTTCCTAGACCAAACTATGCTTGAATTTGGTTTCTCAGGCCCTTTTTTAGAGGGGGTCTGCGCTCTTTACTAAAAAACCCACAGCATACCTCAAGCTACCAGGCGGACAGATAAACCCAATCTCAATCAAAAGTGGGACCAGACAAGGTTGCCCCCTATCCCCATTACTATTCGCCATCTCAATCGAACCACTAGCGGCCCAAATCAGAGCCGAACCAAGTATAAAATGTATCCCAATCGCAGATACAGAACATAAAATTTCCCTCTTTGCGGATGACGTAATCTTGACCCTCGCCGACCCACATATATCCCTTCCTAACCTCCAAAAATAACTAGATTACTTTAGCCAGGTTTCTGACTATAAGGTTAATATGGAAAAATCGGAAGCGCTTAACCTCTCCCTTCCAGAATCTAGGTGGAGATTACTACAGTCTAACTATAAATATAGATGGAACTCTTCCCACATAAAATATTTAGGAGTAAAGATAACCAATTCCTACAAATCTCTGTACCAAATTAATTATCCCCCCCTATTCGACCAAATTAGAAAGGACTTGGACTCATGGAACCACCAAATCTCCTGGCTTGGTAGAATTGTCTCTACTAAGATGAATATCCTCCCCCGATTATTATACTTTTTTCTAACCCTCCCAGTTCCGATACCCCTATCAGAATTAAAGAATATCCAGTCCCACATACTCTGATTCATTTGGAATCAGTGCAAACCCAGGGTCCCGAGGTTGGTCATGCTTTCCTCAAAGACAAGAGGGGGACTAGGCGCACCTGACGTGATCAGATACTATCAAGCAGCTAAACTACGCCAGGCGATAGTCTGGAACAATCCCCCGGCTACTAACTGCTGGTTGGCGATAGAATCTTATCACGCATCCCCTACCCCCCTCTCAGTTATCCTATGGTTCCAAGCAAACAAAGAAAAACGAACCCAGAAATTCAAACTGTGAGCAATGAGATGCACATGGTCTATTTATCTTATAAACAAAGGGAAGTATGGCCTATCATCATCCCCCTCCCAACTCACCCCTATCTTCGGAAACCCAGAATTCCTGCCTGGGTGCTCCCGTAACCTATTCGGTCAATTCCAGGACCTAAACATTAGAATGGTTGCAGATCTGCTGAAGAAAGAGGAAATTCTGTCCTTCCAAGAGCTCCAAGACAAGTACTGTATCACTCACACGACCTTCACCTGTTTAAATTTCTACAAATCAGACATTTCCTATGAGCTCTCTGCCAAAACTCTAAATTTCCCACACTGACTAAATTTGAATCTCTCTGCCTCAAAGGCGAATACCAGAGAGGATTAATTTCCATGATTTATAGGGGGGTGGAGTCGTCACTCCCCCCCCCCCGTCACACGCCTATATGCAAAAATGGAATGCTGATCTTAACCTACAAATGGACATTGAGGACTGGGAGATGTCTGTGAATCAGCTACCAAAACATCGATTTGTACCATAACAAAAGAAAATATCTATAAAATCCTTTTCCAGTGGTACGTAACCCCGAGCAGACTGAACCAGATCTTCCCGGCACACCAGATTTGTGCTGGAGGGGATGTGGTCAAAAGCGGGACATGGCCCACATTTGGTGGTCATGTCCGGAGATCCAGAAGTTCTGGTCCAGAATTCAGAAACTTCTCCACGAAACCCTAGGACTGGAGATCCCCTTGGACCCTCTGACATACGTGCTGGGGAAATCAATAGAGGACCTCCCTTCTCCACTATCCAGATTGATCTCCTCTATCCTGACAGGCGCTAGGTACTCAATTGCAGCGGCCTGGAAAAAAATAAAAGCACCCTCTAAAAGAACAGTTGTTAATAGAATAAACACGGTCATGAGTATGGAAAGGCTGACAGCCATGTTAAAACAGAAGATGCCCCAATTTCACAAAACCTGGGAACCTTGGCCTGGCGTTGGAGCCCCCTCCCCCCCTCCCTCATACAGATCCTGGCCCGAAAGTGAGCCTTTCCTGGGTGAGTGCGAACGGAGAGTCTGACATACCATCTCCAATCCGCCCCCTCCCCCCACCCCTTCCCCCCTCCCACCTCTCATTGTCTTCCCACCCCTCCCCCTTCATTTGTCTTCCCCTCTTCCTACCTATAAAATAGAAAATGGTTTATTGGATGTGACTTGTATTCCCAGCAGTAATGTGCCTATGACTCCACTGCAAACTCTACAATGTTGTTATTCTCTGTATCTCTGCCGCAAGTCCCCAATAAAGAAAAAGATTGTGGGGGAAAAAATAAATAAATAAATAAAACCAAAGTAAGAAAACATTATAAATGACTCTAAACAACCTTTACAAAATGACAAAAAATCATAACAGAACAAAATAAAACAAAAATGGAGGTGCTCTAAAAGAGTACTATAAATGTAAGTAAATAAATCAATATATTCCTGTCAGACTGTGCAGTGGAATTTCCATTTCCTAATAACATATTTTTGGCATATTAATATTGACTAAATGTAGTCAAACTCTGATGCACAGTGTTAAAAACAGAACTAGTAATAAATCTCTTCTTGACCACCGCAGAATCAGCATGAATATAAATTATACATAGTAAAATACCAGAACAAAACAACATCTTAAAACTATAAAGTAATAATAATGATGGATAAACTGTCTGCAGAGCCAGAAATGCATATAGAGACACAACTTATATCAAAGAGCACGAAGAGAACAGGGATAAACCATCAGTAAATGAAAATGGACCCATATAATAAACTAATCTAATTCCCTCTGGTAAGACCAATTACACTACCGACACGTTTAATTCGAGCACGGCTAGCACCGCAAGCCGGGGGATGCCCCGGCGTGCTAGCCGCACTCCCTCAGAGTGCCGCGCATCACCGATGCGCGGTCACGCGTCATCGGGTGCCTGCGCCCCCTGCACGCATGTCCAGGGCTCCCCGAGGGAGCCCTGGTGTCCCGCGATGTGGGGGACGGCGGCAGGGGTTCCGGGGGACCCGGCGGACCCGGCAGCGGGAGGGAGAGTGAAAAATAAGAGCAATTTATTAAACTACATAAAACCGGAACAGGACAGGAAAAAAAACTCCTCCCACGCGTTTCACGCCCACTGAGGCGTTTTTTCAAGGAGTATGAAATTGGGGGAAGAAAATTACAATTTATACCTCACACAAAACAAGATAGACACCTGGTATCAATTAGTATTAAAACATGCAATTAAATAAACAAAAAAGGCAAGAAATATATGCAAAAAATACACAAAAGACAAACAAAAAAGAAGAAAACAAAACACAGTTTGGAGACTACCAACATAAAGAAATGCATTAAACAAATACAATTAAATTGAAAAGCAATACATGTATCAAAAAAAAAGTAAAGGAAAAATAGATTTTTAAAGCGAATTTGGCCGATATTTCCTTTAAAGATATGGCATGATCCACAGAGCTACATAACAAATATACCCTCAGATGGCTCACTAGCACACCCCAAAAGACTACTTTTAAAATAAATGTGTGTGCATCCATAGTATTCCTGGTTGCGAGCAATTAGTAAAAGGTTGGTTAGAATACTGTTTGGACATTTTAACCAACCACGTCTTTAGTTCATCATTTTTCTTTATTTGGATGCACTGTATGTATGGGTTGAAACTGTAAAAATACTGTATAAAATCCACAGCACCATCCTCATATAATGAATGAGGAGCCTCAGAGTTGTTTTTAACAGTGGAATTCATCACTATCATATTTCCTAGATCGGACTATTGACTAAATCTGTGATCTTTGAGGATGCCCCTCTTTTCCTGCATTGTCACAGGGTCAGAGGCTGCTCAGCAAAAATACCCCCTACCACTAACTTCCATGCATACTACTGAAAGTAACTGTGAAAATAACTACTTTGGATCGTTAATTAAGACCTATTCTAGTAACAGAAGGTGCTAGGATGTTGTTGATAACTTCAGACTGATGTCCTTAGTTTTCATATGTTTCATTAATGCAAATAAAATAGGCAAAGAGAAACACACTGCAAAGAATCCACAAAGAAAAAAAAAGAATGCTGTTACTGGTGCACATCCTTATATCAATTTACATGAATACAGTTTTTCTGCAATTACATAAGCCTGCTGGTTCCCAGTATGGAGAGAGCAACTTCCTCTTTCTGCCTTGTACTGTATACCAACTGACCTGCAGCCTGCTTAATCAGTCCAGACACTGCCATGCTGTGCTATGCACTTGCTGGTCCGTTGATTTATTACCCCCTGTTGGCCTCTCCTGCCACAAATACCTTTATGATTATTGAAAAGCAAATTCAATAATCTAAAAACTGATGCTGAGTTTGGCAATTTGATTGCGTTGCTCTTACAGTTTAATGTAATAAAAATAATAATTGGGGTGGCTTTAGCACCTTGTATTTCAGTTTGTAATTAGAGGAGTTGCAGTAGTATGCATTACACATAGCACTTATTATGACTTATGTGAAATGTTGCATTTTTCTCATTTTTTTCATCTGCGTCATCATAACGGAAGGCATCAGACAAATGGTCTCATGTTTTTGGTGCAGTGGCAATGAGAAAAATAATTAAATAAAATGTGTCTATTTTTATTGAGCTTGTCCCACTGTTTCCATTCTGTAAAGTGTTACTTAATAAAAACATACATGCTTGTAGAAATTTGTGGAGTCGCTGATACCTAAATTATTGTTCTCTACATGTTAATATCTGGGGGCTGCATTCCAAACTTTTCCACACACTCTTGTGGAATGTCCAAAATGTTTGGTCCGATATGAACATGTTCATATTAAGAGAATAGAGTAGATTGCTCTATGATACTTATGATGCAATCTTTTCTTTGTGGCTCCTTACTGATTTTCAAAAATGTTTTTACTTCTACTTT
The DNA here is from genome assembly GCF_040206685.1 of Ascaphus truei. Taxonomy (NCBI): domain Eukaryota; kingdom Metazoa; phylum Chordata; class Amphibia; order Anura; family Ascaphidae; genus Ascaphus; species Ascaphus truei. The sequence continues at coordinate 94,991,075 of NC_134487.1, read as the reverse complement.
TCTTAGCATGCAGTGGTTGAGGTAGGTTAAAAAAAGTAGTGGTACTGTGCCTAGTCAACTTATTTTTATTTTATTTTTTTAAACATCGAGGCAAAGCTTTTCAATCTTCAGACTGTATTTTACAACGATTAACACAATAGTTATGCTGTAAAAATGAGAAATTCTACAATTAGGATTGAATAGGGTAGTCAAGCCCATCAACAAGTTCACCATCATCAGGGGGATGAAGGTGCATGTTGCACCGAAACGTTGAATGCTGTTATGACCCTTTTTAGTCATTAAATCCCTTTTTTGATTGAGTTTACTTTTCGGTGTGCTTGACCACCCTGCTCATTATATGCAATACTCCTGACCTGAGTTTTTGTATCCTAGCACCCTGTTGCTGTTTTCAATGTATTCATTTAGACCCATTTGGGGCATCCCAAGTTGCTATACCTGATTTTGCTAGTATCTACACCTACTGTAGGGTTGCCACATTTAAGTTTTGTAAATACTGTATGGGACGTCCTGGACGCGAAAATACATTAGGAAAATAAAATTGAAATCCAGACATTTGCTGTATGTTTTCCTGACAAAACCACACATGGTTTCTCTCCCCCCTCCCCGACCCATTTCCACCCCCCCCCAACTATCCCACCCTCAATCTCTCAGGCCCCCATCTTCCCTCCATCTTTCAGCCCCCCTCCTCACTCAACCCTTCACCTCTCACAGCTCCCCCTTCCTCCTCCTCACAGTTCCCCTTTTCCTCACAACTCTCCCTCCTTCCTCATTCCAGCTCCACCTCCTTCCAGCTCCCCTCCATTCAGCTCCACCTCCTTCCAGCTCACAGCTCCTCCTCCATCCTACTCACAGCTCCCCCTCCTTCCAGATCACAGCTCCTCCTCCTTCCAGCTCTCACTCCTTCCAGCTACCCTTCCTTCCAGCTCTCCCTCCTTCCAGCTCACCCTCCATCCAGCTCCCCTCCTTCTACCTCACATCTCCCCTTCTCCTCCTCCTATGTTCCCTTTTCCTCACAGCTTCCCCTCTTTCCTCCTCACAGCTTCCCTGGCAGTGAAGGTCACCTAAATTATCCTGTTGCCCCGAAATACGGGACAATTATACGTCCAGACAGACCTTTTTGGAGCAACGGAACTATTAATTGAAATAGGGGACAATTCCGTATATACGGGATGTCCAGCAAACCTGTCTACAATCAATCTCTTTTTCTTTCAGAAGGGAGTAAAATTGGGTGTGAAAATAAGACAGTGGTGGTTCTCCACACCCACTGGTTCCATCACACTTCAACCACTGTCAGTATTCAGTTAAAATATAGGATCCGTGCTTCTAATATCCCACTCAGTTTCATTTGTCTTTTCCTATGTCGTATCATTCATCACTCTACTAACTAGCACTGGCTGCCAGGCTGTGATGACCTTTGTGTTCATTCTCTGAATACCATGACATGAATATTTGGTGTCATTGTCACTTTTCCTTAGCAAGCCTGAGAAGTGTTGCCTCTATTTTCTTTCCGACCTATCGGTGTGTGTAACAATCCTGGCATGTATGGGTCTTGTCTTTCTAAAACATATTTTATAAATGCCCATGAATAATTTTATCTCCTAGCAAATGGTGGTTACATCTCCATGTGCAAATTTAGGGGGATTTATTTTCAGTCACATCAGTATCAGTACAGAACCAAATGGCTGTTGTTAAGACAAATAGGGAGAGTTTGTAATGTTATTTGTAAACAGATCAGCACAGCACTACTATCTGCATGAACTGTATATTCCAGTAAAATACAGTGAGATTTATTGATTCCCAGACAGATCAGTAATAGTACAGCACTTCCAGCAGCTGTTAATAAAACAAGTTGGAATATTTCAGGGAGATTCAGTGTAGGCAGTATGCTAGCTACAGAGAGTCAACAATCCAGTAAAACACAAGGAGATTTATTCCCAGACAGATCAGTATCAACATAACACTACTGGCTATAGTTCAGCTCAGCCGTTATTATTCAGGGGACTTTTATTCACAAACAGGTTTATAAAACAAGATTGCCTGGAGTCAAAAGTCCAGTAAAACACAGAGTGATGTACTCGTAGGTAGTCAGGTCACTGCATCTAGTTAAGACTGATAGGGTAAATACAGGGAGATGTGTTTCTCAACAGTTCGATAAGCATTTCTGCATGCTTCAGCTGACACTCGACAGACAAATAGTTTCCTTAAGAATCATGCATACAATTTTCTTAATAATAGTATCTGTCAATTTATGTAAATAGTTATTTAACCGACACTCCAAATCTAAAATATCTTAATTTGCAATAGTGAAAAGGCAAGCAAGCTCCTGAAACTGCCTTTGGTTGTCGATTAACAAAAAAGAGGGTTGCTGGTGTATCTCGCTAGGTTACCTTTTTAACCAAATATACCTCATGCAGAATCTACTGTAGTTAAGTTTCCACGTCCGAATCCGCTACAACATTGGTGACAAAACCGCACCAGATTTATCAAAGGAAACAATCCCACATGTATTTTCTGCATGACCAAGATATAGCCCCCTAATCTTATTAGCATCAATATCTACTGTATGTATCAACTTTATTTTAACTCACTAAAGTTATCACAACCTAGAAATAATCCAGGTTCCATTCGGAAAAAATAAGTTAAGTTGCCCTATGATTTTTTTCATTATTATTGTTTTAGACATTAATATAATCGCTTTATATCATATTAAGTAAGTCCTCTCTGCTTGAAATCTAGAGGACTGAAAATTTGTGAATGTACCCAATTTTTTTTAAATATTCTATCGAACTGCTAAATTTGTTATGCTAGTTTCTTGCTGAGTTTGCTGTTTGCAAATGAAACATTATTTGGAAGAGTGCCTTTGAGCCCTTATGAATGATAGATGTATCACAGATTTTACATTTATATGTCAGAACACTATATTTATTTGTATAATTATTTGCCTTCTTTGTAGGCAGAACTCTAAAACTGAGATAAGTGAGGAGATAGAAACATTATTGTGCATAATGTTTTCGTAGGAAATTAGGTGCTTGTGTAGAGTTAAAAATATCTACCCTGTTAAATGTTTGCACTGGTAGGAAGTTTTTTTAACTAAGCTGTAGAGCAAAATACTATACGTGATAATAATTTACAGCAGGCAGAGTGTCAAAGTAGGTCCAGAATCTTCTGGTCCGGTCGGAAAATGTCACATGGAGAACTGTGAGAAAATGTTACTTGTGAGAAAATCATACCTTGTTCAGCATTTCCACAGGACTACCTGCCCTAGCATGTAAGACAATGTCCCTGACCCTATCATCTCTAGCTTTTAGAAAAAAATTAACAATGCACAGAGCTGGCTGTGCGAATGAACAAACTCATATGATACTTATGTCTGTTCTTGAACCATTCAGTTTAATATAAAGTCTCTTGTGGTACAGAAAAAATAAAGATTAGTCACATAATTGCACACTGTGACTGCAAGTCCATTCCGAACATTACTGTCATTATTGTAAGTATTTGTACCATAGCGGTGAAGTTATGGGACCAGAGCACCGGGATGCTGTTATTTTATTGGAAATTAAGAGGGTGAGTGAAAGTTCAAATTATGTTTTTTAGAAAAAGATTACAGGCACAGTGATGTCTAACAGGCAGAGCTGTGAGACAGTAATACTTATACAATTATCATACCGTACCTGGTCCAGTATAAACTCAGCTCTACCATCCCTAGCTGGTCCAGGGTGGGAAAATGCCCAGGTAGGGATGTTGCCCATAAAGGTCAATTTGAAACTGCTACCTCTCAGTCACTGAACCCCATTAATTTCAGCTCCAGGAACACCCTGCTTTCTGATATACTGCACCGACACACTTTATTCGAGCAAATACCCAGTATGTACCTGGCAGATACCTGGAATGCGCCGCTCCTCACCTCTGACAAGCCCCGTTGCGTTTGCCTTCCCAGCCTGGGTTCATGCCTGGCTGACGGGCGGCTGATCTGTTAAATGATAATGATTAGGATTTAATAGGCTGCAATGCTTCGCGTGTCTACCAGATGGCATAAATTCATGAATTGTAATGCAGTATATATATATATACTGTGCAGTATTGCAGCCAGGGGGAATAAAATGCTTCAATCCCTGCCTGCAAAATACCTCAATGCACTCGGGCAGAAAACAGTCACAAACCTCAATACACCCGGGTATACCCGAATTCGTGGGACTAGCCGAGCTCGAATAAAGTGTGTCGCCAGTGTACATACTTCCGCAGGTGCTGCCTTTATCTCTCTGCAGTTTAAATGTACCAGTCAAGGCTTCCTATTGGTCCACATGACTAAGATATTTAAACAGTGGAAAGATAGCAGCACCCCTTTAAGGAGGTTAGTATCTTGGAAAGCAGAGGTCTCAGGAGCTGAAATCCACTTGGTTCAGCTCTGTAGACCACCTTATTCAAACCTTTATTAAAACAACCCCCAAAAAAATGTCAGGGACAGATTTAAGCTGCCATTATGGATTTGACTTTTTAGGACTGGTCCATGGATATCCCGAGGCCAAAGGAACTGAAGACTGAACGATCCAAGGCGGATTCAAATCCGCCGAAAAAGATCACTCATATCCAGTTAATGGCATGAATTACATGTGGACTGTTGATTATTTCTGATGTGCGCTGTCACTGGATATAATAACATGGCACCTCATAGTATTTAAAAATTGAAAAAAAGAGGAATAGTGTAAAACCATTTTTAATCTGTAATAGTCGTAGGGTATGAAATCACATATCAAAACATCTTTGACGCTTATCTGTATTAAGTGAGGCTTATCTGTATTATAGTACTTAATTCTAGTAATATATTTCATTTATTGTTCACACAGTCAGTCTTTTGATTATTTAGAGATTTGCTTGTAAAATTCTAGTTAATATTATTATATATGTGTATATCCTGAACCAGATTCTCCCCTGCAGCACCATACTTAGCTGGTCCAGTATAGGAAAATGTCACAGGGAGTTATGTCCAATAGGCAGAGCTGTGAAAGAGTACCAAAAAAACATCATACCTGATAGTTTAACTCACTAGCCCTAGTTTGTCCACGGTAGGAAAATGTCAAGGTAGTAAAGTAATGCTTAATCGGCAGATCACTGAGAACGTGCTAACTATGAGAATATCATAACTGATCCAATGTCTTCTAGCCCCTTAATTTCCAGAGTAGAGAAATGTCCCAGGCAGTGAAGTGACATTTAACAGCCTCGGCTGTGAGGAAATGCTACCTATAAGAATATAATACCTGTTCCAGTATCTCCCCAGCCCTACTACCCCTAGTTGGTCCAGGGATGGAAAATGTTGCAAACACAATGCATAATAGGTATATTTGTGATACATTGTTACCTTATGATGATGTCATACCTGATTTAGTATCTCTTGGCAGCTTCACTTCTTGGCTGGTCCAGTGTAGGAAAATACCTTATCAGAGATAGTTTTGTCTAACAGGCAGAGTTGTGAGAAAGTCATACATAGTTCAGTATCTCCCTGATCTATCTCTTGCTGGTTTCAGAGTAGAATAATGGTGCAGAAGATTATGTGTAATAGGCATAGCTTTGAAAAAATGTTTACTGTGGCAGGATAAGTGTCCAAAATAGTTTTCTTGTGTGATTGAGGCAGACTGCAAGCTTTTAATCCTGTGTGATCAAGCAGATAGTATTAAAAGCCTTGTGCTTTATAACCATTGGAGAGAACTTTGCTTTTTCTAATAACTTTTCTCTTATATTTTGCTGGCCAGCCAATTCTTAATCTCTCCCCCCTGTGTTTCCTCTCTTCTATTGGGGACTATATCCAGAGTGGCGTAAATACATGCTTGGTCAAATACATGCTTGGTAAAAATACATGCTTGGCATGCTGTTTTCCACACCAAAATGTACTGTAGCATAACATTATTTTGGATAGTTTATTTGAATGGAGTAAAATCTATCTTACCTCCAGCAGCCTTTTTGGTGTGCCTGTGTGTTTGACACACCTGACTGTGAGAAAGCAGGAAGAGGGAGGTTTGCATGATTAATTCCAATGACATATTTTCATTTTGTATTGCGGTGTACACGGTTATCATTTTGTATTTTACGTATTATCTTGTTGTGTTTGTAGTATTATATTTTTATTTAATGTTTAAACATATTTGAATTATATGTAAAAATAAGACAAATTGATTTCCCTTAATACAGAGTGTGGGAGTGGTGCTTACTGAAGGTTATAAAAAGCTACCACAAGCATTACTAATCAGTCATTCTGAGTTTGATGTGTTGAGACATAGCTGTAGGACTCAGCGCTGCTGGTTGTACCAAACTGTCTGTAATTGAAGATTTTGTATAAGTTCCTGCAGTCTTTGTTTTACAAGAAGAAGAATAGATTATCTTTAATTCATTTAATTTGAAAGAAAAGTCTATGTCTGTCTATTGAACCCTCTCGAGAATATCATACCTGATGCAGTACTGGTATCTGATATGTCCTACCCTACCTAGCTTGTCCAAGGTAGGAAAATTTCACAGGCAGTAATGTCTATTAGCAAAACTTTTGATAAAGTGCCACTTATAAAAATATCATACCTGATTGAGTATCTAAAATCTATACTGTATATCCTTTGTGCTCGACCAAGGTAAGTATATAATAAACAGATTGCATAAAAGTATTTAATACAATTCACCCAATCATCCTGCAGCTGCTTCCTTCAGAAGATGGTGTCACTCTATCTCTACTATCTCTCTCTTGTCCAGGGTAGAAAAAAAATCCAGCTAGTAATGCTAAACATGTCGGTCAATGAGAAAGTACTAACATACCTTATCCAACATCTCCTCGTCCCTTGATGTTGAGGCTGGTCTAAGTTATGAAAATGTCACAGACCATGATGTTAACAAGCAGAGCTTTGAGGAAATGCTACTGTACCTATGAGAATACAATAACTGTTCCAGTATAGTCCACGGCTGGAAAATGTCAAAGGCAGTGAGATCTAATATACTGTACACAGCTCTGAAAATATGCTACATGTGAGAATATCATGTCTGGTTCAATGTCTCTCCAGCCTCTTAATTTCACGACGGGTTCAGGATAGCAGAATATCACAGGTAATAAGCAGAGCTGTGAAAAAATTCTACCTGTGAGAATATCATTCCCGTTCCACTACTGTAGTTCCTAGGCCCTAACATCCAAATCCAATATCTTCCCTTCACTGTACAAACGAGTAAAAAGCCTGGGTATCACCATTGATAGTAATTCAAAATTTGAAGAGCAAGTTCTGCCTATACCAGTTCTGTTCTATGAAGAGACTCAAACCTGTCCTTAGGGAATACCTGCAGAAGGTCACCCAAACCCTTGTTACCTCTACCCATGACTATGGGAACTCATTCTATCTTGCCTTGCTAAACAATCCTAGCAATTGTTTACAGCCAGTTCAGAATACAACAGTTAGAACTATAACCTGTGCAGATATTACCACAGCAGTGTACCCCTATGTGAACTTCCCTGGTTACTAATCAGACAGTGAATTCAGTTCAAACTCCTTTCTACAATCTATAAGGTCACACATGGCCAAACACCAACATAAATCTTGGAGTGTATCAATCCATACCAGCCACCAGACTACTCCGATCAACTCCTGCTCTGGGTTTCTTGATTCAACCCCACCAGGATTGGAAAAAAAAGTATTTTCAGCCTAAGGAAGGGTTCAGGCTATGGAACCACCTCCCTATTCACACCAGGAAAGCCCCCTCCTACCATACTTTCAAGAAATCACTTAAGATCCACCTGTCATGTAAAGCATTTGGACACTAGCCTCACATGCTCACTGTATTGATCTGTACTGTGAAACTCTTGGATAGTCCGCTCACAAAAAAAACATTGATTGCTTGATTGATTGACTGAAGTGGTGCCAGTTAGTATTGTCTTTGACAGACTCTAATTACTACCTATGTAATCTTTTTAACGCTGTTATCCTTCATTCAAACGCCCCTCTTCCAGACACACACATATTTCTCACCTTCTCAGATTAAAAACAACTGAAAACTGGTTTAGCTATAACCTCTTAACAAAGATTCACAAGCGGACTGAAATGTTGATCTTTTTGCAGCAAATCTACAGTATGATTTTTGTAAGACCAGTGGAGTGCCTCTATTTCCAGTTTGTTAACTATTACCTCTACAGAATGAGAATTAGGATCAGCTATTGTTTGAAAACCAACTAGGCATAAATTAAATACATTGAACGACAATGGCAACTTTTGTTGTCAACTCACAGAAAGTCAGAGCAGGGAATGGGCAGTGCCTTCAGAGGAAGGTACTGAGTATGCTTATCTTTCACCAGCTCTATAACTACTATACCTCTCCTTGTAATTTTTCTCACTACAAAATATATTCACCCCCCCCCCCATTTGTTTTAGCCTGATCTAGTTGTAATGTACGCTAGTGCACGATCTGCTTCTTCTTACCTGAAATAAATACTTACTGAAAACATTTGTAGTAAACAATTATAACTATTAAGGGCAACATAAGGAAATGGGGCTTCAGTAGCTGCTACAGAACATGCTCGGAGCAACTAAGTATCCTAGCAACGTATGCATTTCTCAAAAAAAAGCAAAGTACACTGGAACCCTAAGAAAAGAAAAAAAAAAAAAGCTGTGTGTGCTGTGCACGCGCATAGTAAGTGAAACTTCATTGACTTTTGTCACAGAAATTGACTTATAACGCGCGTGCTCGGCACACATGTGTCAGTGTGTCAGTCAGTGAGTATGTATGTGTTTGTTTGTGTGTGTGTGTGTCAGTCAGTGTATGTATCTGTGCCGGTCAGTGTATGTATCTGTACCGGTCAGTGTGTGTATTTGTGTCAGTCATTTTGTGTGTGTGTGTGTGTGTGTGTGTGTGTGTGTGTGTGTGTGTGTGTGTGTGTGTGTGTGTGTGTGTGTGTGTGTGTGTGTGTGTGTGAGTGTATGTCTCTCTCTCTCTCTGTGTTGTGTGAATGTCTCTCTGTGTCGGTCAGTGAGTGTATGTGTGTCAGTCAGTGTGCGTGCGTATGTGTGTCAGTCAGTGTGCGTATGTGTGACAGTCAGTGTGCGTGCGCGTGCGTCAAAGTGTGCATGCGTCAGTGTGTGTGTGTGTGTGTGTGAGTGTATGTCTCTCTCTCTCTGTGTTGTGTGAATGTCTCTCTGTGTCGGTCAGTGAGTGTATGTGTGTCAGTCAGTGTGCGTGCGTATGTGTGTCAGTCAGTGTGCGTATGTGTGACAGTCAGTGTGCGTGCGCGTGCGTCAAAGTGTGCATGCGTCAGTGTGTGTGTGTATGTGTTTATTGGCAGCAGTACCAGCATCATGAATGTTGAGCGGGTGGGGGAGCTCACAGTGGGGGGGAAGGAATAGGCACATCATTCAGGGGCGGTGTTCGGTACATCACTGGGGTGTGCGTGCGTGTGTCAGTGTGTGTCAGAGTGTGCGCGTGCGTGCGTCAGTGTGTGCGCGTGCGTGCGCGTGCGTCAGAGTGTGTGCGCGTGCGTCAGAGTAAGTGTGTGTGTGTCAGTCAGTGTGTGTGTGTGCGTCAGAGTAAGTGTGTGTGTGTCAGTCAATGTGTGTGTCAGTCAATGTGTGTATGTCAGTGTGTGCGTGTCTGTCAGTGTGTGTGTGTCTGTCAGTGTGTGTGTGTCTGTCAGTGTATGTGTATCTCTCTGTGTGTACCGTATGTCTCTCTGTCTGTGTCCTGCCCCCTCTCTCCTGACTCCCCCCGACGGAGCTGCGGACCCGGGGGGCTCAGTCTAAGTCTTTTGAGCAGATACCCCCCCCACCCCCCGGCGGCGCGCTCAAGCTCCCCCCTTCCCCACCCCCCGGCGGCACGCTCAAGCTCCCCCCTTCCCCACAACCCGGTGGCGCGCTCAAGCTCCCCTTCCCCACAACCCGGCGGCGCGCTCAAGCTCCCCCCTTCCCCACAACCCGGCGGCGCGCTCAAGCTCCCCCCTTCCCCACAACCCGGCGGCGCGCTCAAGCTCCCCCCTTCCCCACAACCCGGCGGCGCGCTCAAGCTCCCCCCCCGGCGGCGCGCTCAAGCTCCCCCCTTCCCCCCCCCCCCCCCGGCGGCGCGCTCAAACCACCCTATTCCCAGGCGCCGCTGCCAGCCGCTTCTGCGCATGCGTGGCGCGCGGCATGGCAGTGGGCGGGGAACGGCGCCGCAGAGGAGTCTCCCGCCCGGCGGCAGAGGAGTGTCCAGCCCCGCGGCAGAGGACTCTCCAGCCCGTGTATCCTGTGGCAGCAAGCCCACCTGCGGAGGTATGTGTATGTAATTATGTGTGTTTGTTTGTGTCAGTGTGTTTGAGTGTGTTTGCTCCGGGGGCAGGGGGACTTGCAGGGTGACAGAGGAGTGCAAAGCCGGGGCCATGAGTGTTTGCTCCGGGGGCAGGGGGACTTGCAGGGTGACAGAGGAGTGCAAAGCCGGGGCCATGAGTGTTTGCTCCGGGGGCAGGGGGACTTGCAGGGTGACAGAGGAGTCTGTATGCTTCTGACATAAGAGGAATAACAGCGGTGGGACCGGAGCAGCTTCAGACAGCTGACGGAGTTCCCCCACCAGCGCCTGACGTCACTGGGACGTATAGTAGCGTTAGGAGCGGCGCCGGCGGCTATCGCCGCCGCCGCCGCATATGTCTGCGGCCGTGTGGGGGGAGCGGGGGCCATTAGGAGCGGCGCCGGCGGCTATCGCCGCCGCCGCCGCATCTGATTTGTGGAGCGGGTGTGATGTCAGTGTTGGGGTCGGGCTGAGCCAGAACACAGCCCGGCCTCAACTGCCAGCACTGACGTCACATCCGTTTCATTTCTGTCTCCACAATTCTTTTTTGCCCTAGTTTGAATGAGGTGCCACTAAGGAAGTTTCACTTCAATAATATAAAGTACAAAAAGTAATCCATATTAGTTACAAATATGTGACAGAAAATGCATTTATTCCCTCTCAATCACATAGTCCAGTCCCTTTCATAATAAAATCATACTCTCTACACATGTCGCCACCATCACTACATTGCATGGAGAGCTTCCTAACAAGTCTCAGGCACCAATTCGGTGCAACAACCCGCAACTGAGACTGATCGGATTCCCATTTGCTTTTTTAGGCCGAATCAGAAAGGGAGCCAGGGAAAGAAGACTTGAGATGAGTGAAATGTTCGCAGAAATCCGAATTCGACGCAGACTGGCCAGTTCTTTGTATCCGCGGAATTCCACAGATCAGTCTCAAAAAGTAGATTGTTTTTTTTTCCTATCACTGAAAATCCGTCCGATGGATTCATAAACCTAATCTGAAAATGGAATTATTATGAGAGGAGTATACAAATAGGGATGTAGCCTCAAGTTTAAGCAAGGTTTTGGCTGTGTGTTGGTATGGGCTGCTGCTTTAGTACTACAGTGGCGGCCATCTTTAAACTACAGAGGCTGCCTCCGCGGGGAATTTAAAACCCCATTCAGACGCGGGCTTTTTTTTTTCTCGGCGCCGCAGGCGCTTCTATTGTTCAGCGCCATTAGCGCTGATTGAAGAAACGGCCGCACGCGGCCGCAAGATGCGGCTGGCACGCGCCCAATTTCGGCGCGAATATTAAAAAGCGGGAGAATAATGCGGTTAAGCTTTAGATTAAGCTTAGCCGCAACAGTATACTGTAAGTCAAACATGTATACATTATTTACTTAATAAAACTTGTAATAATAATAATAACAATACTGTATCAAGGAGGGTTACATTTATACACATTTAGTTTCTCTCATTCTCTGCGCCTAGAGCACCAGTGCGCTGCCCAGGCTACTGAGGTCAGCAGTCACTGCCATTAAATTACTACAGTTGCCACATTGATATTACCACTGCCAGTTCCATAGCAAATACAGCAGCACCCACTCAGTCAAATCAATGTGAGGGATGAGTCAAGTGTGACCCCTTGGCAGCGTATTTATGATACTGCGTGTATAATAGTACTGCCAACAGTAATGTAGAAGGGGGCAGTAAGTCCAGGCTTGGAAGTATGAGGAGCTCCGTCTTGGACATATTAAATTTGAGTCAGTGGAGAACCATCCAGGTTGATATAGTAGAAAGACATTGGGAGACTTTGGTCTGTACAGTAGGTGTAAGGTCAGGGGTGAAAAAGTGACAGAGGAAAAGGTGTCGAGGAAAGCAGGAGAAGAGTTAGGAAGAGGTGTAGAATGTGAGGAGAATACAGATGGGATGTCTTGCCAAATAGAATCCACCTTTGTCTTGAAATAGTCAGCTACGTCCTGAGGTGAAATAGAGGAAGAAAGACATGTAACAGATGGTGGTTGGTGGTCTGAGCACAGAGTCAAAGACAGAGAAGAGTCTGCATGGATTAGACTTGTCAGTGTTGATTAGTGATGAAAAGTAGGTTTGTTTTGTCTGGGAGAGGGCAGAATTGAATCAGGATATTGTCTTCTTAATGCATACAGGACAACTGAGGTGTAGACAGAATCAAATGCTTTTTCATAATTTGCGAATCCTAAACTGAGTGGTACAGTAGATCGTATTCATTACTTCAGGAAATAACTTCTTGAATGACATGGATGTGGTCCATTGTGTTGTATCCACTGTGAAATTCTGCTTGTTCTCTAGGCTGGGCAAAGTTCTGAGTCAGTTGCAGTCAACTAGTTAGTATCCTTGTAAAAAATCTTGTAAGTGATTGGAAGATTTTAGGGATCTAGGCTGCAAGCCTAAGAAAAGGACCTCCAAGGTAGTATTTTCTGAAATACTTCCAGTGCCATTCACTACACTAGGGAGGCAGTTGGAGCTTAGGGACATTAATGCATGGCTCAGAAAGTGCTGTAGGAAGGAAGGTTTCCGATTTTTAGAGCACTTGGAGTCATTTTATGAGATGTGCTATCCTTATGGTAGGGATGGATTGCACCCCAATGCAGAGGGATCTTCTATATGATGGGGGATGATGTTAAAAAGGTTGGAGGTGATTTTAAACTAGGAATGAGGGGAGAGAGACTAGAAACAGATAATTGCATAGACGCAATAGATAGGAGTGGGGAAACAGCTAGGGGTCATGGAGGTAGAATGGGGGGGTGGGGGGAGAGGGAGTGGGAGTTTGGCAAACAGACACCCCCCTAATAAATACAGATTATACTAGAAAACTTCTAAAGATTAAATCCAGTTGAAGTAGAATGGTAGGAGCAGATAAGATAACATAGAATAAACTTGGGAAAATACCTTAAATGTATGCTTGTTAATGCAAGAATGTTGTAGTAGAGTGCGGGGAGCACATATATAGTGCATGGAAAGATATAGAAATTAACGGAAGAAATATGAACGAAATCCGTCAAGTGGAAACAAGTATACCAGACATGCAAATCATATATATATTCGCAAATGGTATTCCATGCAACAAGGTGCAGCATAGCAAAGAGTATTGTGGGGTGATTAATATGAATAAATATATATATATGCTACTCACACGGCCATGTGAGATCAGGTGCCCTGAGAGGTATCTTTAAATGAGAGTATCTCTCCCCTCATTCGGTCATGCAGCCCCTGTGGTGGGATGAATATTGTTCTCCTTATAGAGGCGCCAAGTGCAGTAGGATAACATATACAGAGAAGTATATTGTGAAAACAGTGTTTATTAAAGTATAAACAAGAGCAACGATGCACTTACATCAAAAGCTGGACTCTGACAGCGACGGCAGCAGTTCCAACTCCTGTGGCACTTTTGGATCCCCGCTACCACGTCCGGCACGCGAGGCTGGGTCACAGCTGATCCAGAGGGCTACAGCGGCCGTCGAGGGTCAGAAAAGTACACATATGTGCTAGTTCAAGCACAGTAGGGGAGGGGGAAGGGGGGAGAGGGGAGGTGGGAGGGAATGGGGGGGAGGGGAGAAGGGAAAGCAAAGGCTGTAGAATACACAATGCCGATCTCTGTCAGAGAAAGTGAATATCACTGGATGCTCCTAAATCACCTACTCAATAACATACTTCAATTATAACTCATGTTTAAAACATTTTTAGCAAGTGATTCAATTAAAAAAATGGCTGAGGTTCCATTCAATATTTAGACCACAGGGAGTACGAGTCTAAAGCATCAACATCCAATAAGCCTCCCTGCGGTCAAAAATATTGGGGTTTTTTCCTCCATGTTCCTTTAATGTAACTTTCTCAATACCTTTAACATTTTAATTCTTAGCACCCCCAAGTCTGCACTCCGTAAAATGTTTTGATACGGGATGTGAGCAGTCTTATTTTTTAATTAATCTTAAATGTTCCATAACTCTTATTTTATGAGCTCTGGTAGTTCGTCCTACATAATTTTTTTCGCACCCATAAGTTAAGAGGTAAATGACGTATTGTGTATCACAATTTATATAAGATTTAATTTAACATTTTTTACTTGAATTACAACCTGAAAAATGTGAGAATGGTTTCATCAGATAACAAATTTCACATCCCCCACATCTAAAGGAACCCTTCGTAATGAACGTCTGTGTAGCTACTGGAGGGGTGGTAACATAACTAGGAGATACAAACGACGCAATTGTCTTTGCTCTTTTATATACAAATATTGGTCCTTTTTCAACATTTTTGTTAAGTTATGATCCATTCATAAAAGATCCCAATGCTTGTGCACAATCCGTTGAACTTGATAACTGCATTTATTGAATTGTGTGATAAACATAGGGATGTCATCCTTGTCCAAGAAAACATTTTCATGCTCCTGTCTATTACTTTTGGTATTGCAATACCTGTTTTTTCATTTATTCCTTTTAATTGTTATTTCATCTGTCAACCCCGTCAAGGAAACCCCATTTTTAGGGTAAAGTACTGATTTTCTATCTACGGTCAATACTTCTTCAAGGGCCCGTTATAAATCATCTTGTTTGTAGCCTCTTTCAATCAAGCGACTGCACAATTCCCCAGACTGTAGATGAAATTGTCCTGTGTCGAACAGTTTCTCCTCAGCCTGAGGAATTGACCTCTGGGAATACCCTTAATGACCACCTGGGGATGAAAGCTGCCTGGCTTCGAGAACATTTTTCTTGAATGCAGTTTTCTAAAGACATCCATTTGGATGTATTTATTCATATCAATAAAATGGAGAATATCCACATAGTGTATATGGTGATGGTTACAATTATATGTGAATTTTAAATTGAAAGAATAAAATAAAAAAATGAGTGTAGTGCTACCAAATCACCTTCCCAAATCATAATTGGATCATCAATAAATCGTTTGTAAAAGGTGATGTGCTTTCAAATTGGATTTAAACTACTGAAAACAAACTGTGACTCCCACCACCCCATGAATAGATTTGCATATGATGGGGTGAAACTAGTGCCCATAGCCATGCCTTGTTGCTGTAAATAAAACTTGTGATCAAACACAAAATAATTGTGGCTGAGTAAAAACCAAATTGCATCTAATATAAACGTGGTATTAAACACATTACTATCTGGATCCTCTAAATAATGGTGAACAGCTGCAAGACCCTGTTCATTTTTAACTGAGTACAACGATGTTACGTCAAGAGTAACCCAGACTGGCTGTAACCCCTATTTGAAATCCTTCAGATGGGTAATAAGATCCCTCAAATCCAATAAAAAAGATGGAAAATCCGTGATATAAGGTTGCATGTACCTATCAATATATTTAGACAAACCATCTCCCAACTATCCAATAGACGAAACAATTAGCCTACCTGGTGGGTCGACCAATGTATTATGGATCTTTGGGAGATGGTAAAAGGCTGGAATAATTGGACAAGGATTAACAAGATATTTAATGTCATCCTTATTCACGACATTGGTCACTTTTCCGAGTTCGATCAAGTCCACAAAAGTTTTGAGGAAGACATTTGTGAGGTCGCCTGGTAGCTCAGAGTAGGTGGTAGCGTCCTCAAATTGACAATATGCGTCCTTGAGGTAACTAGATCTACTCTGAACCACCACCGACCCATCTTTATTAGCATTCCTTATAACAATCAAATAATTATTTTGTAGTGATATCATAGCTTGTCTTTCATCATAGCTCAAATTGTCCTTTGTAAGGTATGAAAAAGAGAAACCCTCTGTTAATGAACTTAAGTCTCTGATTACCAAATTTTCAAATGTAGTCAAATAGTGACTTTTGGCAAATTGGGGATAGAAGATAGATTTTTCCCCTCAGGTTGGATCTCTAATTACTGAAATTTGGACATGAGTTGTATTTAAATCATCATCATGTTCCCCCAGTAAATCATTTAAATCATTTAAATCTTGGATATACTGTACAGTAACAAGCATCCCTGAAGGTAGAACCTCCATCTTCCTCTCCCTGAGTTCCCAAACCTCCCCTAATATCAAGATTATCCATAGGTAAAGGCACTCTCTTCATCATTTGATAATGGGATGCTGATCTCCTTAGCCCTTTCACCATCATCTGTTGGTATAACTTGTATCTGAAAAAAAGACTTTAGCGTTAGTTTGCGGACAAATTTTTGAACGTCAGTGGCTCTGTTGAACAAGAAAAAATCCATTGTAGGGGCATATTTCAGCCCCTTACTCACTAAAGATAATTCTGAAAATGACAATTCTTGGCC
The DNA here is from genome assembly GCF_040206685.1 of Ascaphus truei. NCBI lineage: Eukaryota > Metazoa > Chordata > Amphibia > Anura > Ascaphidae > Ascaphus > Ascaphus truei. Next base: position 94,974,535 of record NC_134487.1, on the reverse strand, counting down.
AGAAATTTGAATAACATTTGCATAATCCTCTAAGATTGCTTCTTCCTCTTTGTTGGCATCTGACTTCTTTCTCTTCTTCTTTCCTCTCCTGGTTCGTTTTGATTTTTTTGGAAGAGGGGGAAGTTATTTTGTTGCTGTTTTGAGAATTTCTGATTTCTCAAAGAAGTGTCATGGTAGGATCTATAACCCCCTATCGTAGTACCTTCCTGTCTTGTAGCTTCTGGGGGGGGGGCATAAGATTGATATTCTGACTGATCTGTTTGGGAAAAAGAAACAGAGTGGTACAAGTTCTCCAGATCAGAGATGTCTAAATCCCCATTAGGCTATTAATTACATCTCATTTTCAAAATGGATTTACGTTGTGTTGACCTAAAAGTATTTGCTCTTCCTTGGCTTTTTCTGGGGACCTTAATATGAACAATCTCTATTAGGAAGGATCCTCTGCCAATTGTAGATCTGCTTTTTTTCATAATCAATGCGATCTCTGTCGTATTTACTTCAATTTTTAGCCATAATATATTTTTCAATTTTGTCAATGGTGGTGATAATGTTAAATCAAAATTCTTAAAGCCTTCTAGCTCTTGGAACTATTGTAACTGTGAATGCAATTCTTTCACTTGTGTTTCCAAAACCCTCCTTTCTATAACTTTTTGTTCAACAATCAGTTCCATTAATTTGAAAGAACAATGGTCTAAAGTTGTGATCCATTGTTGCTCAAAAATTGGATCTTGAAACAAAAATGTGGGAGCATTTTTGAATTCGTAGTCCCCTTAGAATTCTTTTATTTTTTATATAATGTTCCACGGTAACTATGTCCCACCAATCTCTTGTATTCTGAATCAACAACTTTTCAAACCTTTGAAAATGTGTCTTTAAATCAAAAATATCCTTATAATCAATGTACACAAAATGTTCAAAGACCTGCAATGCTCTGTTTTTCCTTGAAAACATTTAAAAGCATACATAGCCGGTTCATCCTGCAAAGGATCAATTTCTTCTATATCCGATATTTATACAAATACATGTGAAGAATAATCCAAGAAAAGAAAAAAACTGATTAGCAATCAGAACATTAATCTTCTTTCCCCTCCACGCCGAAGCTATGGTATTGGGAACAAAAACACCTGCTCCCTTAAATAGATAAACTTGATTGTAGATAAATTCCTTCCTCAATGAGCTGACCCCACAAATATAGTAAGCAGTTCAAGTATATGAAGAAAGTGGATGCTCCAAAAATTCTGAAATATAATAAAAATTATCAATGCAGGACTCTTTAGTGTAACTCTTGCATGGAGTGGGCAAAGTGATTATTGAGTGACCAGTGAAAAATGATAACCAATTCTCCTGAAGGGAACAGTCAAAAATGATGATAGTCACCTTGCTGTAACCTCATTGGAGAAAACATAAAAACCACTGGAAATAATAAATGTCCATAACTCACAATAATTTACAATACATCTTGAATAACTCGTTTCTTGATTTAGTTCTTACCCACTTATATACAAATTAGGATCTAAAAAATAGCACCATGGACAAAAAGGAAGGGAAGGGGGGAGTAAAAATGTCCATTGTTGCTGTAATCATGCTTATGTAGCCCTGGTAAGAAATAGGTCTATATGTCATTCCTCCTACTGGTTTAAGCCCTGGTAAAGACAGGCTGCCAGTAGTTATCATGGGTTTCCCCCACATCAAGCCCTGCTCTGAGTGGTGGAAGTAGGTCACCTGACCCTGTGTGGAAGGCATAGACACAGGGGCGGTACCTGCTGATGTCATGAGGGGCTTTCTCAATTTAGAGTGTGCTTGTTCCTGTCAGTGACAGTAGTAGTTGAGTCCTGGGTTCTGCCTGAGCAGTAGTGTTGGAGTGTCTGACTGGACAGTCAGAGTATGTGAGCTAGCTAGGTTTCTGAGGAGTAGGGCCTAGCGAGCTATAGGTGGACCAGTGCCTCTCACCCTGCCTAGTGGGTGAGGGAAGAGCTAGCCCCACCCTGAGTGCCCGTGACTTGGGGTGGAGGCAGGGACACAGAGTACCCAGAGACCATCCTGAGGGTGTGCAGTCTGGTGGGAGAGAAGACCCTGTACCTGCGATACAACTGTGTTGCTGTTGTTGCTGCTACTCTGCTGCTGTGTGCAATAAAGAGCTGCTGCTGATTTTACAAAGACTGACTGAGACTGGAATCTCTCATCCCTGTGTGGGAAGTTCTCTGTAAGGGTTCCACCCCATATCCCTGGGGCTTCACAGAGATGGAGGCGTTGCACCACTGAGAAAGATGAAGGCATTTACCCCAGAAACCTGGTCCTGTCATCCCCCACACCATCGCGGGAGACTCAGGCCCTCCTGTTGCCAGCAGGTATGCACCACACCAAGACACGTAGCCAGACCTTAGTACACCTCAGGGGGTCCGATCTGCGACCAGGGGGGGGGCCTGAGGGCTACACTTACATAGTCTGAAAAATCTCCAGTATATAGTACATTGTTAGCTTCAGACAGCTTACTTCCACTTTTAAGTCAGGGTGCTTGCACTCAACGAGGTTAATGTTTTATTGCTGACTCCCCCCTTGCTCTCTGAGATGAAGGTATTTAAGCTTTATCTTGATAGCAAGGGGTCAGACCCTCAGTGAACAATGCCAACTTTCAAGCCATGTCGTGTGTCTGGTAATATGCAGAGCACATAACTGTAAGTGCCAGGCCCCTGTGCAAGGTGTGTGGGGGGGGGTCCCCTTGTGAAACCATACGTGAGGTAAACTGACCGCCCGCAGCTACGAATTTCAATAAACTATATGTAACGGTGTTTCCACCACCCGGTGGGAGATGTGGCCATTACGGATCATGTGGTGCATGATACCTGCTGGTAACAGGAGGGCTGAGTCATTCACCGGTGGTAGTGGGGACCCAGGACTAGGCTTCTGGGGTTCATACTCTACATATCTCTTTAGCAGTGTAGCGCCTCCATCTGCCGTAGTCTCAGGAACTGAAGGTGATCTCCCATGGTAGAACTATTACCTCTCCCCCCAGTAAGGTCACGCACCAGGCAGGAGGTATAACAACAGGAACGGTTTATTATCTCTTCTCTATAGCACAAGCAGGCTTCTGCCCGATACAGTAACTCTCAGAAACCACTGAAGGATGGTCCCTGGACCGTCCCTACAGGCCAAGGGCACCCACAGCCATCCTCTCTCTTCCCTGCCTCGCTAGCAGAGGTAGAGTTATGGTCCACACTCACTCTCCCTCAGAGGGAAGAGGACTGAAGAAGACCCAATAATCAGCTTCTCCACTGTGTGACCTGTCTTCCTCAAGTGGGGAAGGGCACTCCCAAATTTGGGGCAGTACTGCCCTTAAGTACTGCAGGAGGAGGGCACCAGGTCTTTTCCATGATTGGTCATGCCCAGGCCTGATGTCACCGCCTCCCGCTGTCACTCAAGTGCTGCTCCTCGAAGTTATAATGTATTACGTTTCTGATGCTGTGTTTCTGTTAACCCATCCATAACTCACCCTTGTAATTTGCATACAGTATGGTACACTCCACATCTATCCACCAATCTCACACAGCAAACTCACCCTCTTTTGTTAATTGTAAACACCACAGTCACCAAAATTAGTACTAAAACACAGTGAACACTTAATACATGTATAGTTCCCAAAAATAAAGTTTACTGAAAAGTCCATTGAAAAAATGCCTAAATCTTGTTTGGTGTTCTTTTATTGTTCTATGTCGGGCAGCAGTGGATTTAAAAATCTGCTGCTCTGAGGCACTTAGCTGTTGCGGCCGCCTCCTTGTTGCAGCCCCTCTCCTCTTTCTAAACAGCAACATGATGTCGCGTTGCCATGGTAACGTGATGCCATGACGTCTTTTGATGCTGCAACATCATGTTAAGATAGCAACGGGACGCCGTCTGACATCACGTTGGTGACATCTGTGACATTATTTAACACTTCGGTTCACAAGGAGAAGGAGGGCGGCAGGTAAGGAGCCGGCCGCAACAGCTAAGTGACTACTCATCAGGTCCGATAGGACAGAGAGTTCGACAAAAGTATTTGGTGGCGGACATTTTTGCCACCCTAAAATGTTGCCACCCTGGGCCCGAGCCTAATGGGCCTAATGGAAAATCCGCTACTGATGTCAGGTGTGCTTGATATGTGGACTTTGTACTGTACATTATTTGACTCAGAGAAGATGTTTAAAACCTACAGTGTACTTACACCCACTGTATTGACTCATGGTTTTCTATTGAACAGGCCATAAGGAAAGCACAACATTTAATAATATTATGATTTGTCAAAAACTGTATTTTACATTGTCAACTCTTTGTTTATGTTTTACTAAACGGTTCATTTTTTAAGACTGAAAATGGGAACCAGTAGAGGAGCTAAGACTAGAAAACCTGTCAAATGGTGATCAAATGTAAAAATAATTAATGGTGAAACTTTGCATTAATGTATAAAGATTATACTGTATGTTTAGTTTGTTCAGTGCAATGATGTTGTTTTTTTTTTACGTGGAATATATTGGAAAGAAAATAGTACCTCATGATTTGAAATACCTGAAACACTCTAATCCCACAATTTTGACTACATTAAAATAACCTTGTTGCAAAGAGGACACCAATTACTATTTCTTTTATAATTTGTTGTTTTTTTTGTTAAACAATAAAGGAATATGTACAGAGAGATGCTATTTTGTTAGAGGCCTAAGTATTATAAAGGCACCTATATAAAACACGTGGAGAGATACCCGTGCACAAAAAGAAGCACACCTGAGAAACCTGGTAAATATGATAATTTGATATGCAAAGTATATTTAAAGACTTAAATTAGCATATATCCCAGGTACGTTGCCATTTTTACAGCAGATTCGAACTTTGGCTAAACGTTCGCCCATCTCTGTTACTTTACCATAACCTTTTAAGTGCTGCAGAGCCTTTAACGTATTGCAGAGATGGGATATTCTACTTTGGCATTAATAGGGTAAACAAATAAGAAACCTGAGAATCTCCAAGGTGAACAAGGAGCTTATAAATATCTCCATAGCAGCTATCTGCTTTGTAGTTTTCTCCCCAGGACAGCACGTACGGGTTTATTTTCCTAAGTCTAATTTAGGCATGCAAATTGTAAAAGAAATTCAGTTTAGTGAAGTGTACTATTCTCTTGTTTCCAGGGGCACGTTCTGGTTCATATTCACAGTCCACTGGAGCAGTGCTTGGTCCTATGTTTGTGTGCTCGTATACCAAAGTACTTATTATTGAGAGGCCTCACACAAGCCAATTGACTCCAAAACTCATAGTTCATGTATCCCTTTTAGTTTGTTTTGACACCAGAAGTCTTACCTTATTTCCATGAAGTGCACATTTCTTTTTACTTTCCTAATGCTTTTTTTTTTTAGACATCACTATTATTTGTACTTTCTAAATACTGTACCTCTGGATTTCAATTTGACAATACTAAATGCTGCACAGGAAACAATGCGTCTATAATTAGGCATTTTGTGCCAGCTACATAGGGAGGAGAAATTGGAATTTCAGTGGTAATCTTGTTATAGTAACAGAATGGGTGATAAAGTGGTACAAGGTATTAATGTAGTATTGCAATACATCAAAATAATAGTGTACTAAAGCACACACACATATTGGTAAAAGAGCCTCAAACTGAAAACAAAATTGATTTTAAGCCATAACACTATTGATTATAAGATGTAATAACACACATTCTGTATTATATTACTATTCTCTTGTTCTGCTATGTACAATAACACAATGACAATATTGTTCCCTGTGGAAAAAAACACAAATAACCTATTTACACATTCCACAAACTAAAAAAAATGACCTAAAGATGAGTTGGATCAATTAAATATTAGATCTCCCTCTCGTCTTTCTTTGTATATACTATAAAAATATGTACTACATATATATATATATATATATATATATATATATATATATATATATATATATATATATATATATATATATATATATATATAGAAGGCTGTGTAAATGTCCATTATCAAGACAATATCGGGGCGCTGTTGACACATGCTCTAACTTTTGTCAAGCTTAATATTTGAATGAATCAATCATAATAGTGCAAAATATATATTGCTGGCAATGTGCTAACAAAGCAGAAGTACTAACATTAACCTGTCAATCATTTTAGTAAATCAGATTATTAAAGATTATACTTCATAACAGTATCAGCGTATTTCATTGTCAGTATCAGTGTCTTTTTGTGTGGTGACACACAGACATTTTGCAAGGAATAGCAAAAAAACAATGTTTTCAGAACATTTGTTTTTTTTACTATGACTCAAACCTACCTATTCAATAAACTGTGTAAACTCATGTGCATAACTATTTGGGCCAATTTTAATGTTCTGTGCTATGCCAAGCAACAGATGGGGCCGGATCGGCACAAACTGGTATGATCCAATCTATTGTTGTTTTCATTACTACAATGTTATCTAAGGTCTAAAATTCTAAATGACTGTTCAAATGTACAGAGGTTAGTGTCACTCTTGAGACAGAATGTGTTTGGGTTCAAAGAAAATTTGATTTATTTTAAACTCCACAAGGCATCCTCTGTAAACGTGGCTATGAAGATTTTTTAGGTTATGCTCTTGAGACAATACTTTTAATATGAACACATTTCAATTATGCCTCAAATACACTGATACCATAGTTTATATTTACTTGAACAAAATGCAGCTGAGATCTCTTTCATTCCAACACACTTACAATAATGAAAGGAAACCAGCTAAGGATACACTATTAGCATGGGAATTCACAGTGGTTAAGGGCAACATTTTTATGTAAAGCAAAAAAAAAGTGTTTATGAACCTGTAACTTAGGATAATATACAAAATGTTCAAGGCTACAATTTATGTTTGGGACAAAGGTTCACTGTACTTATATATGTGTAGCAGAGTCCTCCTCCTTACCTCCAGTGAGGGGAAAATGCTGGGTTGCCCTTCGGACCTCTGCGCAGTATCGGGAGTTTGGGGGCGGCCATATTGTTAGTTGAGATGCGCAAGCGCATTCAGGAGTGCGTTGGCCATTTTAGTTTTGGCTCCGCATACAGAGCAGCGGGACTACATGTCCCAGAATCCACAGTGGGAGGGTGATCATGTGGGCCGTCCCAGCGAATGGGAGTCTACTCATCCCCCTTCTGCCTTTCTCTCTCACTTTGAATCCTGGCTCTCTTTCTTTCTCTCCTCAGACTCCCCTGTTCTTCTCCTTGGGGACTTCAATTGCCACATTGATGACCCCTCTCTCCCTTGGGCTTCCCGCTTTCTTTCTCTAATCTCTTCTTTTGGCCTTCAACAGTGGACTGCAACCAGCACCCACAAGGATGGCCACTATTTAGACCTGGTTTTCACTAAAAACTTATCTCTCTCTGATTTCTCCATTTCCCCTTTTCCTCTCTCTAACCATCATCTCATCTCATTCTCTCTATCCCGCTTCTCCCCTTCTCCACCTCCATCTACCCCCCGGTTCTGTAGAAACATGTGCTCTATTCACTTACCTGACTTTGAGTCCACTCTACGCTCCTCCCTCTCCTCTCTCAGCTCTACTACAGACCCTGACAACCTGGTCAGGAACTACAACTCTGTCTTGTCCTCGTCTCTTGATCTACATGCCCCGCTTTCTCTCTGCCGCCCTCGCCCTTCTAACCCTAGACCCTGGCCAAATTCCCACACGCGCATGCTGCGTTCCTCCACCCGTTCCTCTGAACGCCTCTGGAGGAAGTCTCACACTCTCGCAGACTTCCTTCACTACAAATTTATGCTATCCTAATTCAACTCTGCCCTCTCGCAAGCTAAATAAGCCTACTTTTCTGCACTAATAAACATGCATAAGTCTAACCCACGCCGACTGTTCTCTGTCTTTGATACTCTACTCAAACCACCCTCAGCTGCCTCTCCTTCCTCCATCTCCGCTCAGGACTTTGCTGACTAGTTTAAGGAAAAGGTGGAATCCATACGTCAGAACATCCCCTCTGTTTCTTCCTCCCATCCTACACCTCTTCCTAACTCTCCTCCTGCCTTCCTTGACTCTTTTTCCACTGTCTCAGAGGAGGATGTGTCGCTGTTGATCGCCTCTTCTCCCTCTACCACTTGCCCTCTTGACCCCATTCCCTCCCATCTCCTAAAACTTCTTGCTCCTACTATAATCCCTACGCTCACACACATTTTTAACTCCTCCCTCTGCTCTGGAACCTTTCCATCCTCCTACAAACATGCAACAGTCATACCATTACTCAAAAACAGCAAGCTTGACCCTACCTGTCTTTCTAACTATCGACCTGTCTCCCTCCTGCCTTTTGCCTCTAAACTCCTTGAACGTCTTGTATTCTCTCGCTTGCTCCATTTTCTCAACACCTATTCTCTCCTAGACCCTCTATAATCTGGCTTCTGCACTGCTCACTCCACGGAAACAGCCCTCACTAAAATAACTGACGACCTCCATGCTGCCAAAGACAGAGGTCATTACATTCTGCTCATATTACTCGACCTCTCTGCAGCTTTTGACACCGTGGACCACCCTCTTCTCCTTCATATTCTCCATACTCTTGGTATTCGGAACAAAGCTCTCTCCTGGATCTCATCCTACCTCTCCCATCGTACTTGTATTGTATTGTATTGTATTGTATGTCTTTATTTATATAGCGCCATTAATGTACATAGCGCTTCACAGTAGTAATACATGTGGTAATCGAATAAATAACAGATAATATAAATAACAGATCATGGGAATAAGTGCTTTAGACATAAACATAACATTAAGGAAGAGGAGTCCCTGCCCCGAGGAGCTTACAATCTAATTGGTGGGTAGGGAGAATGTACAGAGACAGTAGGAGGGAGTTCTTTCAGTGTCTCTTCTGCTAACACCTCCTCCTCCTCTATTGATCTCTCTGTGGGGGTACCCCAGGGCTCTGTCCTGGAACCTCTTCTCTTTTCTCTGTACACACTTTCTCTAGGTGACCTAATAACATATTTTGGGTTTAAATATCACCTCTATGCTGACGACACACAAATATACTTTTCAACACCCGACCTTACACCTGCTGTACAAACCAAAGTTTCTGAATGTCTCTCTGCTATATCATCCTGGATGGCCCTCTGCCGCCTTAAACTCAACATGGCTAAAACAGAGCTCCTCATACTTCCTCCCAAACCTGGCCCTACTACCTCCTTCCACATTACTGTTGGAACTACGATCATTCACCCAGTAGCCCAAGCACACTGCCTAGGGGTCACACTCGACTCCTCTCTCACATTCGCCCCTCACATTCAAAACATTTCTAAAACTAGTCGCTTTTTCCTCCGCAATATAACAAAGATACGCCCTTTCCTCTGTTGCTCGACTGCTAAAACTCTGACTCAGGCCCTCCTTCTCTCCCGTCTTGATTACTGTAACCTCCTGCTGTCCGGCCTTCCTGCCTCTCCCCTGTCTCCCCTACAATCTATCCTAAATGCTGCTGCCAGAATCACTCTACTCTTTCCTAGATCTGTCTCAGCATCTCCCCTCATGAAATCCCTCTCCTGGCTTCCGATCAAATCCCACATCTCACACTCCATTCTTCTCACTTTTAAAGCTTTACACTCTTCTGCCCCTCCTTACATCTCAGCCCTAATTTCTCGCTATGCACCATCCTGACTCTTGCGTTCTGCTCAATGATGTCTTCTTTCTACCCCCTTTGTATCTAAAGCCCTCTCCTGCCTTAAACCTTTTTCACTGACTACCCCACACCTCTGGAATGCCCTTCCCCTCAGTACCCGACTAGCACCCTCTCTATCCACCTTTAAGACCCAACTTAAGACACACTTGCTTAAAGAAGCATATGAATAGCACTGTAGATATTCTGAACACATGATACATAAAGCTTGGCCCCCTGCAGACGCACTTACCAGAACTCCCTCCTACTGTCTCTGTACGTTCTCCCTACCAATTAGACTGTAAGCTCCTCGGGGCAGGGACTCCTCTTCCTTAATGTTACTTTTATGTCTAAAGCACTTATTCCCATGATCTGTTATTTATATTATCTGTTATTTATTTGATTACCACATGTATTACTACTGTGAAGCGCTATGTACATTATTGGTGCTATATAAATAAAGACATACAATACAATACAATACAGGAGGATGACAGAATATCCTCAGCACACGGAAAGCCCGTGAGTCAGTCGGACGGAGGGCAGCAAGACAGAAGGTAGTGTCCAGAGAGCAGTGCTTTCTGGGCTAGGCCTAGATCGTGGCCCCTAGGCCCCAGCTAGGCCCTGAGTCACCCCAGCAGAGTGTTGCAGGGAAGGCTCCAGATAGGGACTCTTCCCCTTTAGTACTATAGTAGTTCTGCCGCGCTGTTGACCGGACCAGGCCACAGGACCCTGAGACATTTAGGTGAAACACTCCAGCTGGAGCTCACCCCATCAGGCGGATCCAGATCTCTTTTGAGAGGGGATTTGTGTTGGAGGCCCCGCTACATGGGACACGTTCCAACCCATCGTGACAAGCAGCACATAGGTTCTGGAGTACCCACGCAGGTACCCAACGTGCATCTACATCCACAGGAGGTAGCGCTACCTCACGTTTGGTGGGACTTGCTGGGTTAGAACACCAGGGGTATTGGTGCCACAGCACCCTCAGTACTTTGAGGGAACCACCACGTGTTGGGGCATTGGGTGTACACTGTGGGTACAGTTCTTATTGTTATTGTATGTGTGTTCAGTAAACATTAGTTATATACCGTGTGTGTATTATTCATTACTGTGTATTGGTTCCTGTGAACGCGTTATTCTGCCAATGCTGGGATCCCTCATAGGTGGAGGCGCTGTGCTACAAGGAGAAAGTTCACCCCAGGCTCCCAATGGCGTAGGCTTAGGCCTCCTGTGAGCAAACAGGTATAGCAGCATCCGTAGTTACCCGTGTAGTTCCCTTAGGCACAGGGAAAGGGGGCTACATATGTTTTATTTATACACAATTGGTGCAGTTGCTGGTATAAAAAAAATTGATTTAGCTAAGAAAAAGAATAGCTTATAGGACTTGGGTCTACATGCACTTTAAACATTTAGTTTATAGTTATGTACATAGAGCTATACTTGTTCGTCACAGTCCTTACATGTGTTGCAGATCTGTTTTCCAGGAAGGTTTACGCCTCCTCAAATTTGGTAGAGGTTTTGCAACATGTAAAAGTAAAACATGGGAAGATACTGTATAAAAATGTTGGTATATTTTATTGTAATACTGTACAGTATGTGCATCCAATATTCTTCCCTAGCTCCTCCAATACACTCACACCCCCCAATTTACAAGCTATTGCATGGAGAGAAAGGAGTGTCAAAAAGATCTTTTACATACATTGACATTGATAAGCATATGTTAAAAAAAACATTTCTTAACCTCAATTTTACTGCTAAATCTCACTTAATACAGAACTCTCGGAATATTCATTCTTTGATCAATCTGATTCTTGATTTTCATAGTGAGCAATTTGGAAAGTGAATATAGAGAGCAATTGGAGTTGTTAAGCAAAAGTTGTGGGACAAACGCATTGTGATATATATGTAATACCTCTACCCCCGGTCAGTAGAAGAGGGGCCACACCAATGTGCTTTACTATCTCCTAAAGTGAGATTTGATGTGTGTGTAGATGATACTCAACAGTTAGCTTCAATCTCAGGGTGCTGGAACTTCGTGCAGGGCTGGTACAGTATGGTGAGCAAAAACAGAATAAGGCACCAGGAACTTTCCTTAAACTTTTTAGAACTAACTTTATTAGTTCGAATCTTCAGGCCAGCAACAGGACAGGTTTTCAAAAGTTACATGTAGACACTTACACAAGTTTCCTCAACCATGACGTTTGTAGGTAGAACAGCTCTTTTTCAAGCCTTCTTTTACTGCCTAAGGCTGCGTCCCCGCTAGCGCTGAGCGTGCTGCACTTACGGCGGTTACTTACATGCATAGATATATGTAAGTCCCCGCTCATGCTGGGCGCGCACGCTCGTGTGCAGGCACACACACTCGGTGCTTAAGTAAACAAAAATATTATACTTTCCAGCGCTCTCCACTACCCGCAATGCCCCCCAACGCGCGCGTACATGCAAGACACCCGGCGTTCATGCTTGGAGCGCCAGCGGGGACGCAGCCTTAGACAGAGCTGGAACCTTCTTCCTGCAATTCCTAGCAGCTCTCCCAGGTCTGTTCAATGAGCCCCTGCTGTGAAGAACCCACACCCTACGGTGGCAGGATCCCTTTTTAGTGCAGTGTCTGAAGGGCCCCTATGTGGGAGACTTTCCCTAACCTAGTAAACAAGAAACGTTACTTAACCTTTTACAGGGGTTGGAGTCCTGGAGATCCCCTCAGTGCGCGTCACATTTTGATGTGAGGAAAATATACAGGTTCCAAATATTTATAACCTCTTCCCTACCCCTGTTGCTGGGCAGGAAAAAAGAAGGTGTTACTTAACTAAGTCACCCCCTAAAGGGTTGTCCTTTCCAGTACTTTCTGGAAGAGCAGAAACAGGCAAATCACTGATCTAGGTGATTTGCGACATGGAATAAGATTCAGTTTAGTTACATGGAGATTAGCTAATTGAAATTGGTTACAACTAGGGCCTGTAAGGATTTAACCCCTTAGGGTCCCCTGTAGGTACCAGGACTCACTAACATAATCTAGCATACCCCAAGGGTGCTATAGTACATACACATTTCTTCCTTTTCCATTCAATATACAAAAATATATGATGGGACGTAGCATAAACTTTCTCTTGATGTCCGCTCTACATCAAACATTGGGAAGGTTTTGTATATTCCATGCAGGTGCAAGCTAAAGAAAAAAAAAAGCTAAAAGTAAATTTGTGATCTTTATTGGTGAGAAATGATGTGGCAATGTCACCACCACCCAACAGCATATTTAAAAAAAAGCAAAAGCAGGTGTCTGTTTAAAATCAGATGTGTAAACACGTTATTATAGCCGTCTGCATTCTGAGTGATAGAAGAGAGTTACTTGTCTAGATTTTACATGACAAGTTAATCCTTAAAATAGAAAAGACAGCAATAAAAGATTGAAAGAAGACAATACTGAGAAAAAGATATGAGCTCTTAAGCTGACCCCATATTTCTTATGTCTTTTTTCTTAAGAATGCACCTTTAATACATCTAAACTTGACAGAAGACCTTGTTATTTCAATTTACCATACCGAGTACAAACAACATATCCATGAATAAATATCCCATCCTCCTGTGCATATCAATGTCACTACATTTTCATTTTAACAAGCCCTCTTAAATATGCAGGTGGAGAAAGTCATCCATTTGCAACACAGGTGGCATGAAATAGTCAATTCTTTCCTAAATCTTTCACTATTTAATTCTAGAAATATAACTAATATCTTGATATTTTCACTATGAACAAGCACTGAAACTGCATTACGTGCTAAGGATAACCTGTCCTATATAACAGTATTTTCAATATATTCATTTGACCTCTGGAAATTCATAATAAATAGCTGTGGCACAGTGGGAGATGTGTGCACTCCAGCAGATCTGTGCAAATTATCATGATCTTGTTCAGTTTCAAGGTAAGAAATCAAAACCCCTGGTGGTACCAGAAAATATATCAGTGCATTATTTAGCTTTTTTTTGTTGTTGCAACCTTCCGTTATTTCCTCATTTTACAGGTCATAACCAATACTGGAAAATCTAAAACTACATTGTCTAATGGAATTGAGACAGAAATACACACATGTCCCATGATCACAAGCCACTCTGGACATACGTGGATTTTTACATGCATTGCATTTTCACCTGTTTGGGGGTGCAATGTGATGGAGAACGACTAACGTAATGTGGAGCAGAACACACAGCAGGAGAAACAGCAGTACATGTGGATGCTCAGATTCCCTACCTTTGCATTAGCCAGTCACAATACTGAAGGGAAGTACCACATTTTGATTATTGTTATTGTGTGAATGGGTCGGAAGGAAAGCCTTTAGGGCTTGAAACATTGCCACCCCAGTATGTCATTTAGAGAATTATCTCTGCAATATTTTTCCTCATGAATATTCCTGTGTAAGAAAATATTTTTTTCTCTTATTTTTCTCTTATTTTCCTCTACATGATCTGGTATTTCTGGACCATACAGGTAGATAAGTATATAGGTGTTCTCTCCTTTTAAATGTTAAAATGTTTTCTACTTTTATAAAGTTGGCATTTATTGCTAGACTATTAAGTGTTTATTTGCATTTTAGATTGGCATGCATATATTGCTCTAACTAGATAGTTATATTTATGTTAGCATGTATTGCTAGACCATTAATTGTTTGTGTATACTACAGTGATACACATGACATAATTGTCAAGCATTTTCTGCATGACCTATTGGCAGATACTGCTAAAAATGACTGCAGTAAGTGTTTCCCTGAATGTCCTCAGACAACTATGACTTACCAGTTGGATGGACATTCACTATAAACAACCAGATTGCTATAGAGTACAAACTGCTTTATTACTGTCACCACATTCATTTATGGGTCACATTTAGTGCTATGTGATGGCATCTCTATAATTAACAAATAATGAAAAAATAATGTTGTTAATATTTTTTTATACCCATTTACCTGTCTCGTTTGTTTATGAGTAAAGAAATTATTTTTCCGGCAATCAAGTGTTTGACTCTGATTCGAGTTTGTGTATGATTGATAGATTGTGTATGATTTCAAGGGACCAAATTATAAAGAGGATCCCATTCCCTGTGCACCATTGTTTTTTTTGTTTTGTTTTTCAATTAAGGTCCATCTATTACATTTGTAGTGCTATCGGACAACCATAAGATCAGTTACATATGGGAAAATAACGTGATGTTACCTAAAACGGGAATGGGATTTTTTTTTTAAATGAGTTACCATTTTAGTCACTAAAATAATACAGTATAATGCAAAAATAATGTTAGATTATGGGAGGAGTGGCTCAGTGAGTAAGAACACTGACTGTGTGAACAATGACATTGAGATTGAATCAGGGGAACCTGGTCCAATTCCCGATGTCAGCTTCTTGTAAACTTGGGCAAGTCACTTTATCTCACTGTGCCTCTGGCAGGGTCTGCGTCTGTAAAAAATTCCTATGTGGAGTGTACCACACACTATAATGTAATTGTGAAGCACCTTGAGTCCAATTGGGAAAAAAACACTATATGAAATAAAATTGATATAATTTCAGAATAACATTATGTATAATACAGAAGTTTTGGTGTATCCCTATCCAGACCATGAAATAGTACTTGGAGATGAGAGATTGCCAAGACTTGATGATAAATGTTAATGAAATAAACTTTTATTGTGTTATGTAATAATATTAAACCCTTAGTAGCCCACGTGTTCAGCTAGGAGTTATCCCCATCTCAACCCTCAACAAACACAAATCAGCCACTCCCACTATGCCCCCGCCAACAGATGTAGTAAACTCTCCCCACTCTATAAGAATGGCTCACAACCCTATTATCCCAAACTGTCTAATATGGCTGTAAGTCATATTACTGATATAAAATAAATATACATTGTTGGGTGGGATAAGGGAGGGATTGTAAAATCACTCTAGACGATGGAGGACAGTGGATGCTGGAATGAGGGCCCCAGGTCAAAAACCAGGCACTCCTATGAGGGTTCCGTTTCAGAATTTTATCTAGACAAAATTTGTGTTGGAAATCGGGGTGAAACAGTTATATATTTCGTATAAGCAAGATGTTTAGTTTTAAAGAATATCACAGAAGCAAATATAATGTGTAATCTGTTTATTAATTATATTATTTTTATTATTGTAATTGAGGTAACTTGACAATCTAATTTTACGTCTAATATACTGTACATGATAGAAAGTAGAGGTAAAACTATGTTTAGAGCTGCAGGCCCTGTGAAGCTGTACTGCAGTTGCTGTGTAGAATGCAGCAGCTCTTCTAGTCTGTGTAGCTGTGGCTGCAACCTGTGTCCTAATAGATATGCAATTTCCTATGTAGAGTGCAGGGGCTCTGCTTGTCTGAAGTTGTCAGCAGCTGTAGGGCAGTGACTGACCTTTCAGAGAGCTGTTATACTGAGGCTTGTGTCTCCTGTAGACATAATTTACTATTCTGACTCAAGCACACTGTGGCAAGTGGTAGAGGAAGGCAGTTAACTTAATCCCCATAGATGCACCCAGAGTCCTTTTATCTTTTGTGCTTTTATTGTAAAACAACAACAATAACAAAGGGGGGGAACTGGGAAGTGGCAAAATTTGGGGAGAGGTAAATTATGACAGCTTTAACAGAAGATGGGACAACTGTCTGCTCCTGAAGGCTCTGGTTCCAAAAGAAAAACATGTGTTCCTATCCAAGCAGGAACAAGTAATGGGGTAAACCACTATCAGGGTAGGATAGCCAAACCATCTCAGATTTGAGCAAAGGGGGATTGCCAGGGGAAAAGGCTGGGAAGCCACAAGGGAAAGCAACAATGTGGAAAACTTAGACTGAGGAGTGCTGGCAGTCTCCGAACAGAGAAAATATACAACCTGGTTCCAGGACAATGGTTGGTGTGGCATTTTTTGAAAATGTATTATATCATCAATGCATGCTTTTTCATCACTTTGTTTTCTTAATGCATTTAAAATTGTGTAGACAGAATCAAATGCATTTTCAGAATCTTTGAAACCTTAGCTGAGTGGCAGATCATATTTATTACTTCAGGAAATAAATTATTGGTAAACTTGAATGTTTTCCATTGTGTTGTATCCCCTGTGAAAACCCTCTTGTTCCCTAGGCTAAGTCCAGTGTCTGTTGCAGCCAATCAGTAGGTTTGTTCATGGCAGGTATTACGTTTCTGAGGTCTTCTTTGTCCTCAACACACATTATGGTTATTGCTTCTTCCCAATTATAAATCACTGCTTAATCTTTGTTATCTTTGATAGTCTTCTTCGCCATATCTCAATTATATTTTCTTACATATTCAGTTAAATGCTTGCTGATTGTCTAGTACAGCTCAGTATATTTAATTTTCGTTCTTGTTTTTTTTTTTTTTTTTTCAATTCTTGTTGTTTCAGTTATAACTGCCTTTTCTCATCTGATATTTTCCTTCCCTGTTTTTTTATTAGAAATTACTTCAGTTATTTCTGCACTTTCAACCACGATCGTCATAAGTTTTACGTTTTCACAATTGTTTATTAAAGTATTCCCATGCCTCTAGAGCAAGCTCAGCAATTTTTCAATTCTAGTTTATATTCTCTGCTGTTATTCTTGAGGTTGTTGATGTTGATTGTTTCTGTCTCCATTTTAATTAGTGCTCTTTAGCATTAAGATATAATTTGCAGAAAACCAATGGGTGATCACTTCTTGTGTCAAAACATGTGTTTCTTGTTAGCTAGGATATAGTCAAGTGTGTGTGTGTGTGTGTGTGTGTGTGTGTGTGTGTGTGTGTGTGTGTGTGTGTGTGTGTGTAGGGCCGCCAACAGAAATCATGGGGCCCAGGACAAATGAAAGGAGCAGGACCCCCACCCCAAACCCAAAGCGCACCAACCACGAAAAAATATCTTTTAGCGCGCAACTTTTACTTAACTGTTTTCTTATTGTGATACAAAAAAACCCATAATAATGCAACCTGTTTATTTGCATATTTTCAACAAAAGACATGTGACGGGGAGAATGACGGTGACGGGGAGAATGACGGTGACGGGGAGAATGACGGTGACGGGGAGAATGACGGTGACGGGGAGAATGACGGTGACGGGGAGAATGACGGTGACGGGGAGAATGACGGTGACGGGGAGAATGACGGTGACTGGGTGGGTGACAGTGACTGGGTGGGTTACTGGGTGGGTGACAGTGACAGTGACTGGGTGGGTGGGTGACAGTGACTTTTGAGTGACTGGGTGGGTTACTTACCTTGACCGGTGGGTGCTGGTTCCTTCTTTCTTGCCCCCCAGTCGCTTCCCCCTCTGACCCCGATATCCCCGTGGCAGCTGCCCGGGGCATGAGGTGGGCTCAGGGGGCATGCGAGAGGTGGGCTCAGGGGGCATGCGAGAGGTGGGCTCAGGGGGCACACGAGAGGTGGGATGTTGGGGGGCGTTTCGAGACTGGTGGGCTAATCCCGCGGCTGTTGCCCGGGGCAAGAGAAGTTGGGTTGGGGCGCGCATGCGAGGGAAGTTAGGTTGGCGGCGCAGGGCCATCTTAACAACATTAGGGGCTCCCGGGCAAAGCAGTGCACGGGGCCCTGCCTACACAATCACTCACATGAATAAAAATGTAAATTAACGATTTGTTAACAAATAGTTAATATCCCCTGAATATCTAGTTTACAATTTATTCTGACATCTTATTGTTACAGTGTTATTCATAAAACAATCTTTTATATAACTTTTACAATACCTCACAAGAGAAACATCACTTTGCAAGCTACTGTATAACTGCATTACGGTGAAAAAACTCAACCTGTACCCCCTTTTTTATCTGAAGAAATATCACAATAAAGACACAGTCACTGGTATATACTTCTAACCTATGCAGACTGTCGCTCCCAGCCTCCCACATGCTCACTAGCAGCAGCAGGCACCGGAAGGGCTGCACTGCTAGGCTGCGAGCGGTTGTGACGCAAGCCGGGGTGCCGGGCGGGCGGAGAGCGAGCGGAGCCAGGGTTCCACTTCCGGGCGGGGGAGAGTGAGCGGAGCCGGGGTGCCGGGCTGGGTGAGAGCGAGCCGTTGTGCCGGTCGCCGCGGCGGGGGGAGAGCGAGCCCTCCTAGCTAGACTTAGAACGGAGATTTTACATTTTTAGCATTGGTGGGTAGGGTTGCCAGATGGCTTGTCCAAAAATACTGGACACAATGGTAAATGTTGCGACACCCCAATACATATTAAAAAAAAACACGCTCCCAAATACATATAAAATATAGCTCCACCTCCCCAATACATATAATAAAAAAAAACACCTCCCCAATACATATAAAATATAGCCCCACCACACCCATATATATTAAATATACCCCTACCACCCCCATATATATTAAATATACCCCTGCCACCCCAAAATATATTAAATATACCCCCACAGCGCATATATATATATATATATATATATATATATAAATATATATATAAATATCCCCCACCACCACCCCCATATATATTAAATATCCCACCACTAGCCCCATATATATTAAATATACTCCCACCACCCCAATACATATTAAATATATCCCCACCACCGAGAAGAAAGGGTGGTGTGAATAGCGCTATAAGACTAGAGTGAATAACATAAAAAGTGATCTACCAATAAACAATAAACAGTAAAATGTAAGGGGTGTAAATACACCCAACCTATTACATATAGGGCAAGACTGCCTGATTAAAACTAACCCAAAACACAGTTAGTAACAGAACAAGCAATAACAATACAAACCGGCGCCTTTAAAGTCCAAAATAGGAACTATTGTGGAGTCCAAATATGAGACAAAGTCCACTACAGGAGAGTCCAAACTTCAACTGCAGGCTCCACAGCAGGGATTTAGATATGTGATGCAAATGAGATAAAAGAAAAGAAAAGAAAAACAATCATAGTGCAACAATGATAAATGCAAACATATAGGACTCACAAGACAAGACAAACACAAAACAATGACAGGTAGGCTGACTAATATTAATAAGGAGTAAATTTAATAGACAACTAAAAAACGCTTGAAGCAGATTTCGGATCCGGTTGGTAAAACCGGAATCCTACTTACAAGATGTCCAATACAAATAAGCAGTGATGCACGGTGATGGGACTCCGGCAGCGGCTATTCGTAGACTCGTGGCAATCAGTCAGATGCTCCGATCACTTCCTGGGTTCTGTATCCGGATGTACGTCACCCTGGGTTGGTCTCCGGTTTCTCCTGGTGCTTGCTGCCACTCCGTTGCCGGAAGTGCGTCACGGGAGGCGGGACAAATGTTCGAAACTCCCTTCTCCTGCTCAAATATCTGGACAAACTCCTGTATTGCTCTGCTGACAAGCTAGTACTCTCTCTTCCAACTGCCCCCATCACCGCCATACATATTAAATATACCCCCACCACCGCCATATGTATTAAATATACCCTCACCACCCCCATATATATTAAATATACTCCCACCGCCCCAATACATATTAAATATATCCCCACCACCCCCATACATATTAAATATACCCCCACCACCCCCATACATATTAGATATACCCCCACCACCCCCATACATATTAAATATACCCCCACCACCCCCATACATATTAAATATACCCCCACCACCCCCATAGATATTAAATATACCCACACCACCCCCATACATATTAAATATACCCCCACCACCCCCATATATATAAAATATACCCCCACCACCCCCATACATATAAAATATACCCCCACCACCCCCATATATATTAAACACACTCCTACCACCCCAATACATATTAAATATACCCTCACCTCCCCCCCACAATGTCCTTACCTTATCTCCTGCAGGACACAGACAGCACAGAACATGTCTCTGGCCCGCCGGGTTGTGGGCTCCGCCCCTGCTGTCCTTTGGTTGGCTGTCCTCTCCTCCAATCAGGGACAGCACACCAGTCCTCCTTGCTCTGCCCAGCCACCGTCCCGGCCCGCTCTCTCACTGCCTCCGCCCTCTCAGCACCTAAAGCTGCAGTTCAGATAATATCCTGCATGTGTGTTTTTTTAATAAATCCGTTCTGTACTGTGAGAAAATACTTGTAGCATTTTTTTTTTTTTTTAAACTTTGAAAGACAATTTTTTATGTATTCTAATGTAACGAGCATTTTTGTTTCTATAGCAACCCTTTAGAAAGGCACAACCCCTTCCTTTAATGTAACAGGCTCTGGCACACCCCTTTGTGAATCCTGCCCCCACCACAGCCGT